>NW_023615026.1:0-37643 GCF_013339695.2 Rhipicephalus sanguineus
AGGGGGGAGAAGCTGTAGTATCATACCACTATCAGCATCACTAGATACGAGCATGGCTCACTCAGCATGTGATGCTCGCGCTATAAAAGATCTCGGGTTTGACTTGGTCATTGCTGATATGGAATATAGAATGTTCCTCAAATGTATGACTGAGTTACCATACTGACCTGTGTAGCTAGAGCATGGCGGATAACCAATGTGAAGTAGTTAAATATGAAGTTGTAGGCCGGACGTTAAACCGTAGAACAGGAAGCAACTGCAGGTAGCTCTTCCAGTTCAGATTGTTATTAGAGTGGTGGACCGGAGAACAAAAAACAGTCGAGAATTTCAGTTGGTTAGATTATAAGCTGAGATCTTTGTAGGCATATGAGGCTGATGAGGTTAATTGAGCGACCTTTGTGGACATGAAAATCTGTTGATGATGCAGACTGCCAGCATACCATGTGAGCAGGACAACACCATGCAAGTGAAGAAAACATGAGTGGACGTCGAGTGGCACGCAGCGCCTTTGCTGCGTGAGGTGCAGCGTAGCAGCATCAAGCGGCTGCGTTCATCAGGGAATACCCGGTTTGCGACGTCCATTCAGGCATGACCACATCCATCCAGCTGTTAAAACAAGTACGAACTGATTCTTTTTTACTGCAAAGCTGGGCGACGAACAGGCTTTTTTCATAAAACCTATGACAGTCATACTCTTATCGTTTTCGCAACATAATGTCTACTTCGAGACCAGGGGCGTAGCCAGAAATTTTTTTCCGGGGGGGTTCACCATACCTTATACATCTTCGGCGTGTATATTGCCACATGCATTTCTTATTATCACTTTCGCGGTATTCAGTTTTCCGCCCACAAAGACTGTCAACAACACTCAAGGCAAACCGTGCCTCATTGTTCGAGAAGCTTCCCATATATTGTGGATCGTTTTGTTACATTGCGCGCCAGAAGAGAACACTCGAGCTTATTCTAGAGTTTGCGCGGCAACCAGCGATAACGCTGGAATATTCGACGGCACATGTGTAAACACCGAGGCGCTTCCACCGCTTGTCTGTTTTCGACGGCCGACGCCCGTTGGCCGCTATCAGTGTACAGCGTGTATTGCTGTAGTTTGAGTTTTCATTTCCCGGCCACAAGTTCGGCCAAATAAAGAGTTTCATCTTGACCACGCCAGCTCTTGTCTTGGTCGACGTCACGGCCCCGTGACATCTGGTGGAGGTGCTGTTCGTTCATGTTCCGGATGGCCCCTTCAAGCGGTGAACCCAGCCCACAGCACGGAGAAGACATCGACGCCAACCACACTAGCGAGCTAGCCGCAGGCAACTAGGTCCACCACCGGAGTATGGCCTCTACCCGACAAGACTCGGAAGACCAGGGCCAGGACCGATGACAGGACGATGACAGCCACTGCGCCACCGCCCGCAATCGTGATGCAGCAGCCAAGGGAGCCGCCGATCTTTTGGGGATCATCATGTGACGACCCAGACGTGGCTCGAGTCGTACAGAGAGGACTGCGGCCTTCAACAACTGGACCCAGCAGCGACAAGTTATGCTACGTGTACTTCGCTTTAGAAGACAGCGCCAGGACGTGGTTCGAGAACAGGTAGTCTACCCTGACAACGTGGGACATTTTCCGGACCGGCTTCCTCGCAGCGTTCACAAGCGTTGTGCGAAAAGAAAGGGCCGCCGCTTTACTGGAGACACGGGTCCAGCTCCCGAATGAAAAGTTACAACCTTCGCGGAAGAAATGACCACTCTTCCGCACACCGACCCTAACATGACTGAGGAGAGAAGGTTCGTTTCCTCATGCGAGGAGTAAGGCAAGAGTTCTTCACTGGGCTCATGCGGAGCCCACCCAAGACAGTCCAGGAATTTGTCTCCGAGGCCACAACAATCGAAAGCACGTTGGAAATGCGCACCCGGCAATACAACCGCCGCTTGATCCAAGACAGCGCAGCGGTTCAAGCTATCGGCTCCGACGATCTGCGCGAGGCCATAAGGGCCGTAGTGCGCGAAGAGCTTCATCGAATGTTCCCATCATGCCAGCCTCAAGGTGCCTCGATCGCAGACATCGTCCGACAGGAATCCAGCAGTCGCTGGTGTCCCTGAGTCAGCGCAGCCACAGCTGCAAGCAATGAGCTATGCTGCTGCAGCCCGACGCAACGCCCCCCCCCCCCTCCTTGCCCACGTCAAGACGCCGTGCCAACCCAGCAGTTTCCGCTGCGAGGCACCACCGCCGCCGCCACCGGCGTCATATCGCCTGCCAGCCGGCAAAGCGATACATGCCGAGGAAGACCGACGTTTGGCGCGCCCTGAACAACCGCCCGCTCTGCTACTACTGCGGCGAGGCCTGCCACACGTACCGCCACTGCCAGTACTGGACAGATGGGGCTACGCAGAGGGGCTACGCAAATTCGCCGTCAACGCGCCGCGCCCGCAGCCAGCGAACGACCTCGCGACATCGACGACTATCTCACCGGAACACAGTGGCAAAATGACGATCTTCCCAATCGCCGTCGCCCGCCGCTACTGTCACTGCACCGCCAGCAATACACTGGCCCAAACCGGGGCCGGTCGCCTAGCCAGTATCCGGGAAACTAAGGGCAGCAACCGATGGAGGTGCGGTTGCTGTACGACGAAATGCCGAAGATCTTCCGCGGCCGCCGACGACGACAACACGACGAGACCTGTAAAACACGACACGAAGCAGACGAAGCCCCGCCGACGAAACCTCCTCGAGACCGAAGAAGACCTGACGACGCAACGGGGAAGCAGCGAAGCAAATCGACATAGCCGTGACCCGACGCCGCGACCTAACCGCAACGCAAGGCGACGGACTAGCGACTTTGATATTCTCATCGACGGCCACAACGTCACCGCTCTCGTCGACACTGGGCGCCGACTATAGGGAACGTGCACTGAGCTGGTGGCGCCGCTGTGCGGGAGTGAACGAAATAATTGGCGTGCTACTTGCAGCAGCCGCTCCATGAGCCGAGCCGTGTCACACTGTTGGAGGAGTTTTGCAATGTCACGCATGAATGCTGCGTTGTCAACTGCGCTAATAGTTATAAGAAATGCTCTCCTGGAACAAAGTTCCTCTGTTTTCCGGGCGGAAAGCCTCCTAGACCAGCGGGAACGGTGGACTCGCAGCGTACGCCGTGTGAAGTAAGTGATCCTGTGCATGATTATGAAGTACACATTGTACCTAGTTCGCTGTGAATTTACGCTCCAAGCAGTGACCGGTATTTTTACAATGCAACGGAACCGAGTGGCAGCCGGCAAAGTGGTCTCGGGTCTGCAGTGTGTACATTTTGTTGGCGGAAAGTCATCGAGGATCCAGCCTCTCTCTTGTACGCTGCTGCTGTTTTTCCGCCAACGTACTGCAAAACTTCGCAATAGCCGAGGACAAGAGGTCTCGCTATGAGCGGGACCTCTTGTCCTCAGCTATCGTCCTCCGCTAACACCACCCTTACAGTTGCAGTGAGCTCTGTGATCAGCCTAGTTGCATCAAGCTGAAAAAGAGAATACTCAAGTTACACCCGGCCTCCGTGCGGTGCGATTGAAAGACGCGTTTTTGGTGTGAATAGTCTAAGTAATTAATGCTGAATAGTACACATGCATATACAGAGCGCGTGCACCTAAAGTTACGTACACAGCCAACAGTTATCTCGCAGTTCACGGCGATGACCTTATTGTCAAAATTATTGAACGCCGTCGCTTAGCTGTACGTGCGTTTTGTTACGCAGACCGTAGTTCAGGCAATTTGATAGGTACATAAAGGCGAGCATCATTCAGTCATGCTCATTTGCAGATAAAAAAACGCTACTCGCACGCCCTACTATAAGCAGACAGCGCAGTTCGTAAACGGGAACAGTAAGGAACAAGAGCCGGATGCGTGGCACAATGAATGCATAGAAATCGCGCGACATTTACCTTTTATTACACCTGTATTGCATTTGCTCCTTGACAGCGCTGAGCATGCCAGCGGTGGCCATGCCACGCTGTTTTTATGCTACTTGATGGCTAAGATATCGCTTGCAAAGATGACACCGAAATATTACCCAAGCACTCAGCGCCCGAGCAACTTCCACAAACGGAACTGCAGCATAGAAAGCTTCGCACAATTGTTACGGCATCACTAAATCACCGATCTCACTCGGTTTGCCCTCAAGACACATCACGCTACAGCACATATTTGACGTTAATGTCATCGTTTACTCAATAATAACCAGGTAAAATGATCAAAAAGCGTCCGCACAAATGTCGATGATGACAGCGTATGCTTACTGGTTCAGGTTCGCCTGTCGCACGCATCGCCCTTTCAGAATACAGTAAAGCTCGTTAATTCGAATTCCACGGGAACGCTGAGCAATTTCGAATTAAACAAAATTTGAAATAATGAAAGTGAGCAAAAATGGGTGGATTTCGGGGGTGGGGGCACGAAAAATATTTATTGGCCAAAAAAGGTTGGTGATGTCCATCTGCTTCTTTTCTCTGAATTGCCACAGCTGCGGCTCTCTGTTCCAGCGCGCGGACGCGGCGCGAATCCTCTTCACCCTCTTCAAAGCTGAAGAGAGACGCGCCACATTAAGTGCCTCCATCACCGCAGAAGCTGACGGGCGCACAGGCGCTTCGTCATCTTCGTCTTCCTCACCTTCTGGCTCTTCAGCAACAGGCTGCGCACCGGCTACTTGAGCGATAATGTCCTCATCATCCAGGGCACCACCACCGATGCACCGGTGTCACTTCAACATAATCGGCAAAACGTACGCCCCGAAGAGTGTCGCACAATGCCACTGGCATGAGCTCCTCAGCCCCGTTCCACGTCGACGTCACAACTATCCTGCGCACTTCCAGCTGCAAATCCACTGTGGCGGAAAACAGTTTGCGATTGTGGTCGCGGTCACCTGTTCCCTGCGCGCACCAACATGTGCATGGCAGTGAGCAGCGTAATGCCGAAGTCCTTCCTGTCGCCCGCGCACAAAATCATTCTCTCCAGCATGTGACGCCTATAAAAGCACTTGATGTTCCTTATCACACCCTGGTCCATTGGCTGTAGGGCCGCAGTCGTATTTGCTGGAAGGAACACTAACTTTGTTGCTCTCAGCTCAACGTCGACTTTGTGCGCCGAACAGTTGTCGATGACAAGAAGAACGCGTATGCCGCCCAGTTCCATTCGCCTGTCGAATTTCACTAGCCACTTCCTGAATAGGTCACCTGTCATCCAGGCTTTCTTGTTTGCGGCGTACTCCGTCGGCAGTGACCGAATGTTTTTGAAGCACCGTGGCTTGAGTGCTTTGCCAATCACAAAAAGGGGGACCTTTTCCGTACCGGTCATATTTGCGGCGACCAGAACAGTGACACGCTCTTTGCTTCACTTGCCGCCGGCACAGCTGTCTCCCTTGTAGGTGATCGTCTTGTCTGGCTGCAACTTGAAAAATAACGCTGTCTCGTCAGCGTTAAGGGGGACGCGGCTTTCGTGTCGCGAAAAAACGGCAAAAAAATCGATTTTTTGAAAATCACATTTTCAGTTTCTGTAGCCCTTTTTATATCCGAGTCCAAATAACTTCACCGAAACCGCGTAGAAGTGCTATAAAAAAAATTGTTGCGCCTGCCGAGGTGGCGAAAATTATTGGGGAAATCGCAAAAAAACACTGATTTTCAAAAAATCGTAGCTCCGCAACGACGCCACCGAGCGCCGATATATACTTGGGCTCATCGGAAAGCGCATTTCTCCGTCTTCAAATTCCCCGCCTCAGCTGGCTCCTCCCTTCGAAAACAAGCGCACAAAAGCAAATGTTCGAAGGTCGTTTCGAGCCCTCCGATTGGCCGCGCCCGCCATGTTGCCCCAGCGCGCCTCGCCATTGGTCCGATGCTCGCTCCGGGAGATCGTCGTCTGCAGCTCGTGCGTCTCGAGCTCACGGCTGTCGAAAGTCGCGCTACTTCGTGGCGTATTCGCAATCGCTCTGTGTTCACGGCTCGACGATAACTTTGAACAAGAACTACGTTTTAGTTTGGAGCTACTACCGGAAGCTCGGTGGGATTACGATGGCGCGCCGCACTCGTGCGAACATCGCAAACGCGCGTCTCGGACCGACTCTCTAGCGTTGACTCGTCCGATCCGTGGTTGGAGGTTCTGCTTATGCGCACTTCGGATGTCGTGACGAAGATGATCGCAGGACGACTCTTTGTACTCGCGACCACGCATTACGTACTTTGAAGCATCGGGCACCGCGGCCGGCGCGTCTACTGCTCGGAGTCGTCACTAGGCCTAACTCCGCTCACGGCGTCGGCACGCGAGACGAACCTCGAACTTTGCGGGCAAGAACAACGCGTTAGCGGACTCGCGGCAGTGTGCTTCTTCGCAAGGAACGAAGCGCTTCCCCCCGCCGGCTCCTCGGTACAGCGGATGGTCATTTTACGCATCGGCAGCGGACCCCACGGCCAAGCTCGTCGCGCAGCGGGCGCGCGTCGGCGTCCCGAAATGCGAGGCCAAACACGTTGCGTGCATATTTTTCGTCGCCGCGCCTAGGCATATTGCGCATCGTCACTGAATGCCGCCACACAGCACATCGCGTGCCGACTTCCCGGAATATGCGGCCGAGCACTTAGAGGTGAAATAAGCACTGGTGATGCAATTTAGGCGCGCTTGGGGCCGTGCTTGGTATCGCCGTAAGCGCTCATGAATCATCTAAAAAATAAAGCCACAGAAGAAACCGTGTCCGCGACCGGGTGAATGATGAAGCGCATCGCAGGCGAGGTTTACAAATTAACTTGACGAGTGAAACAGGGAGATGAATTCATATCTGCCCAGTTCGCGTCTTGAATAAACAGCTAAGGAATTCCTATTCCACCAATGTCTTGGCCATAACTGCCTGTTATTTAGGAGGAGGGATAGGTTGTCATGATGAGAGCCGCTCTTAGTATCCTATAAAAATGATTCAATCATCAATTGCAATCAAGGCTGTTATTATGTTAATGAGAGCATGCATACAAGAAAGCTGGCAAATCATCATAGTACATGACCTACTTGCATTACATATCTTGTTTTTTGTCATGTCTATTACACCACTTCATAACTTTGTTTAAAATTCATGCTACATGTTCTTGTATATCAGAAAATGATTTTAAGAAAAAAGAAAGAAAACAAAGGCACAACAGATGAAAGGCCACATGTGCAGGAGGTCCAACCTTATAAAACACCTTAAAGCATCACAGTCTTCTTGTGTTTTAGAGAAGCAAGGCACCTAAAACTAAAGACAGGGCACTCAAGAAACTGCACATTACGACGAGGACTCAAAAGATTACGACCCCAGTGCCTTTTGATGAAGTAATATCATTGGTACAACTTTAAAAGCCGTTTTCTCAAAACGACTTTTCTTGCTTCCTGCTTCGCTTGTTCCGCTGATTTCTCACTGACCGCTGGGTCTATTGCAGTTCCGTTTTTTGTTCTATATTCCTTGAAGCACAGTTCAGGGCGTGACATTCTTGCTTTTTCAGTATGGCCTTTTGATAATTAGCTATTTGACAAGTTGCAAAGGCCTCGATACCTGTTGCACAGTCACCTCATGAAAAATGAAAACTAAAAAAATTTTGTTGCAAATAAAAAAATCTAAGAATGTCATGCCCGCAATCAAACATCTTAGAATGCATAGCACTTTGAACGAGTTTCCTATCACATTTTTTAACCGAGTCAGACTCGGAACAAGAGCAGAAGGTGAAATATATTGTACATCAAAAAGTTGTAAAAGATATTCATGAAATTTCTACAGTAGCATTAAAAAAACATTTCAAATAAGTGTGCCAATTTTCATCAAAATCCATGAAGAAATAAGAAAGTTGGTACCGAAAGCCACGTCCCCCCTTAAACACATCCTGTGGTGAGTAGCTCTCCAAGTACAGGGTGTCGCTTCTCCAAGTAGCGCATGTTTCGGCGTCCACTTCCTTTGCCTCGCCGGATAACGTGCGGAATACGAGATTGTGCCGCTCCCTGAAACGATGAAACCATCCCTCAGAGGCGACAAAGTCTTCAATGTCCAAGCGCAGGGCGAAATCGTCTGCCTTGGCCATGATGATAGGGCCGCTCAATGCGATACTCTGGGCTCTCATTTCTTTAACCCAGATAATCAAAGCCGACTCCAGTTCCGGGAACTTCGCTGTCCTTAGCCTTTTTCGACTGGCGCCAAAATCCTTGGCTTCATAGGCGTTTTCAATGGCCTCCTGTTGCGTATGTAGGTTGACAATGTGCTCGGTAGGTATGCCGTGCTTCCTCGCAATTTCGTATTTGCTCGAGTTCCCTTGGTCACTTCTCGCAAAATCTCCACCTTCTCCTTGACAGCCTTCGCGCAGTAGTTTCCCCGCGGCATCTTGCAACTTCGATGCGGAATAAGACGGCTTGACGGCGTGAACGAACAACGTGCTCGAGGAACAAAGTGACGCTGCGGGTGCGGCCTAGGACTGCTAGGACTACTTCGCCGACACCTCAGCGTCCCGCGGGTCCCGCGTATACAAGTGGCGCCAGGCGCTGAGATAGCGGGAGGGCTACGGAAAAAAAAAAATTGCTCCCTGGATTTCGGAGGCCATACTTTGCTCGCCCTTTGCTCGGAGGCCCCTTGAAGCTCGAAAAAAACCGGTCGTGCCAGCTATCGTTCGGCCCGTAAAAGCTTCCACTAGTGTTTTGACGATGATGACGCTCGGCGGCGCGCGCTTCGAATTATCCGTAAGAGGCGGCAATTTCTGTTCGAATTAACGAATCATTTTACACATGGTCTCCTATGCACTGCGGACCGGACTGCGGCGACCATTTCAAATTATCGAAAATTTCGAATTAATGAGGTGTGAATTAACGAGCTTTCACTGTACTCTGTCCGACTGTGCTCTCTTCCATCACGTCAAAAACGTGCCTGCTTCGGCACTTCTCCTCGTTGGAAGCTCTAAAAAACCCTGCTCTGTATTACACCAGTCGCCATCGCGTGCACGCACATCCACAAAACGCCGGCGCAGCAGAAGGAGAGACCAGAATTCGTAGCACGCCACTTGACAGCTGAGTGCCCATTCGCGGCGCTGACGGCGCGCTGGCGCACTGCATTGCCGCGTCACTTGTAGGTGCCGCACGTTTCCCATTACGTCGTCAGTGGGCCATTCGCCACCAAGATGAAGAAAGTAAAGACGGCTTGGAGTGGACCAGAGATCCGGACAGCTGGAGGCCACCTGATAACGCCGATTGGTGTCTGCACGGCAAGGGTCACCATCAACAACCGGACTTTTCCTGTGAGCTTTGTAATCCTACAAAACTGCTCCAGGGATGTGATACTCGGAATGGACTTCCTAAGTGACCACGGCGCCGTCATCGACCTCAGGTCTAAGTCGATAACACTAACCTCAGAAAAAGCACTCCCGCCCCATGCAACGCCAGGAACCATGCATTGAATGTGATAGAAGAGCAGGTGACCGTTCCGCTGCGCTCTAGCGTCATTATTTCCATCGGCACCGTAAAACCTCGAACCTTGAGGCGTCACTGAGGGCGATTAGCACCTACTCCTGAAACCGTCAAATTGCGTCGCAAGAGGTACAGCCGAGCTGCATGACGGTAAAGCAAAGGTAGGCTGATAAACTTCAGCCACGAATATAGGCACCTCAACATTGGTACGACGGTCCGCCTACATCGACGAATTGTGTTCGCGCCAATGCTTTCGCCTTCTTCAATGCTGCCAAACTTGCTTCGACGAATCGAGGTCCCGAACTAGATTTCGACATCAACCCGAGCCTTCTGAAGGTCAAGCAAGACCAGCTCGAAACCCTGCTCCTGCAATACAAGCACTGCTTCTCCGCGTCGGTCAAGAATTGACAGACCCCAGTCGCGAAACATCGCATCATGACAGAAAAAAGCTCCCGACCAATCCGTCAGACCCGTACCAGTTTCGACGCGAGAACGCGAGACTGTCAAGAAACAGGTCGACGAAATACTACACACGACATCATCCAGCTGTCCAAGTTCCGTGGGCGTCACCCTTGGTGTTAGTGAAGAAGAAGAATTGGACCCTACGTTTTTCTGCGTCGATTATCGTTGCCTGAACAAAAATCACAAAAAGGACTTGTCCCCTCCATGTATAGAGGACGCCCTAGATCGACTCCACAACGCGAAGTACTTTTCTTCGATGGACCTCAAGAACCGCTACTGGCAAATCGAAGTCGACGAGAGAGACCGAGAAAACACTGCCTTCATAACACCGACGACCTGTTCGAGTTCAAAGTCATGCCCACCTGTGAATTTCTAACGAGTCATGAATACAGTATTAGCTGGCTTGAAGTGGTAACTTGCCTTGTTTACTTGACGACGTCGTTGTGTTTTCCTCGAACTTCGACGAACACCTCCAGCGCCTTGAATCCGTACTTCAAGCAATCAAGAACTTCGGGCTCACCCTGAAGCCAGAAAAGTGCTGCTTCGTGTACGAGGAGCTCTTTTTTTGGGGGGTCACGTGATCAGCAAAACTGGAGTGCGCCCAGACCCACAGAAAACAGCTGCCATCGCCGCTTTCCCGCCACCCACTGACAAGAAGGCCGTGTGCCGATTTCTCGGCTTGTGCGCCTATTACAGACGCTTTGTCAAATACTTTTCACGGATCGCCGAGCCACTAACGCAGCTCACGAAGACCGACGTCAAATTCAGGTGGCAAACAGCACAAGTCGAAGCATTTCATGAACTGAAACGATGCCTGCAGACGCCCTCCGATACTTGCGCATTTCGACAAATACACCGATACGGTGATTCACACCGATCCAAGCAGCGTAGGACTCGACACCGTCCTTGTGCAGCAGACGGACGGACTGGAAAGGGTTGTCAGTTATGCTAGCCGGTCGCTGTCTAAGGCAGAGGCCAACTACTCCACAACAGAAAAGGAGTGCCTCGCCATCATCTGGGCTACGTCAAAGTCTCGCCCCTACTTCTACGGCAGGCCCTTCAAAGTTGTCAATGACCACCACGCTTTGTGTTGGCTAGCTAACTTGAAGGACCCTTCAGGTCGCCTCTCACGGTGGAGCCTAAGACTTCAAGAATTCGACATTACCGTCGTGTACAAGTCCGGAAGGAAACACTCCGATGCCGACTGCTTGTCTCGTGCCCCCGACGACCAGGATGATGACAGCTTCTTGGAAGCCATAAGTGCTGACGACTTTGCCGAACGACAGCGAGCCGACCCAGAACTGAAGGGTCTAGTAGAATACCTGGAGGGCAGGACCATCGTTGTCCCAAAAGTATTCAGGCAAGGATTGGCATCATTTTCCTTGGAAAACAACGTCCTCGTAAAGAAGAACTTCTCTCCGGCCCGAGCCAGCTACCTTATCGTTGTACCTTCGGGACTACGACCAGAAATTCTGCATACCCTGCACGACGGCCCGACGGCTGGACACCTCGGACTTCCCCGCACGCTCGCACGAGTACAGGAAAAGTACTACTGGCCGCGCCTTGCCGCTGACGTCACTCGCTATGTAAGGACGTGCCGGGACTGTTTGCGATGCAAGACACTGCCGACAAGGCCAGCAGGACTTCTGCAGCCCATTGAACCACCTCGCCGACCATCCAGCAAATAGGTATGGACTTATTGGGGCCGTTCCCGACGTCGACTCTCAGAAACAAGTGGATCGCCTTAGCTACCGACTACCTCACTCGCTACGCCAAAACAGGGCCCTGCCCAAAGACAGTGCCGCTGAGGTAGCCAAGTTTTTCATTGAGAACATCGTCCTGCATCATGGTGCCCCAGAGGTCCTCATCACCGACAGAGTTAAGGCTGTGAATACGGCCACACAAGCCACCGCCGGACCACCGAGTACCACCCACTGACCAACGGCCTGACCGAACGTCTAAATAAGACCATCGCCGACATGCTGGCCATGTACGTCGACGTCGAACACAAGACGTGGTACGCCATCCTTCCGTACATGACCGTTGCCTACAACGCGGTTGTACAAGAAACGACGCAGCTGACGCCATACAAGTTGTTCTACAGACGGAGCCTGGCAGCGACACTCGACGCCATGTTACCACATGTGACCGACGAGGAAAACATCGAAGTGACCACCTACCTACAGCGCGCTGAAGAAGCACGACAGCTCGCCCGCCATCAGACCAAAAACGAGCAGACGACTGACAGCCGCCGCTACAACCTTCGACAACGCCACATGGAATACCGGCCCGGTGATCGTGTATGGGTATGGATGCCAATACGCCGGCAGGGACTCAGTAAGAAGCTTCATCGACGATACTTTGGACCGTACAGGGTACTTCGACACCTCAGCGCCCTCGACTGCGAGGTTGTCCCTGACGGCATTACGAACTTTCAGCGGTGCAGTGCACGACCTGAAATTGTCCATGTCGTGCGCCTCAAGCCATATTACGCGCATTAGTGAATCTGAGGACTGTACTTTTGCTTTATTATTGTACTTTTTTGCTTGTGCTTATTGTTTATTGTAGTTTCTTGCTTTATTGTTGTTTTTTATTGTTCCATGCATTGGTCCCCTCCCTCCCCCGTGTTCTGTTTTAAGCATCGGACGATGATTTTTCAGAGGGGGGCATTGCCACGTGCGTTTCTTATCATCACTTTTTGCTGCATTCGGTTTTTGCTCACAGAGACTGTCAGCAACGCTCAGCGCAAACCACGCCTCATTGTTCGAGAAGCTTCGCGATTATTGTAGACCGTTTTAAGATTGCGCGCAAGACACGAACACTCGAGCTTATTCTGGAGCTTGCGCGACCCACGATAACGCTGGAATATTCGACAGCACATGTATAATGCCAATGCGCTTCACCGCTTGTCAGTTTTATCGACGGCCTACGCTCTGTTCAACGTTATCAGCGTACGGTGTGCATCGCTGTAGTCTGACTTTCCGTTTCCTGACCACAGGTTCGGCCAAATAAAGAGTTTCATCTTCGACACACCGACTGCCGCCCTCGTCGACACCAGGACCCCGTGACAATATTGTGAAAACACTTCTTTTTAGAGGAAGAATGCTGCTAGAATATCTCTGGAGATGAAAGCAAGAAGTTTTCTAAAGGGACGTTACAATACTGATCTTTTGCTATTTTGATACTGTCTTTTAACTCTGTGCGCACGATGCTGAGTTTATGTATGTTCGACGGAGTGGGGTTCCGATGATGCCTGTTTTCCTTATCCTTCGTTGCCCTTCAGACCCAAGAAAACGACTGGCATTTTCACTTTTGTTGGTACAAAATTGTGAACGCACTGCAATACAAGGTTCTTGAAGAAACACCAAAGGCCATCAACAGTACAAGTACTACATTCAGAAAGTAAAGTATTCGAGAAAATGTAAATCTAATGTGTGTAGATTTCTACGTCATTGGAGCAAAGAGTCCACACATTCTTCCCTCTTGCCCTTTGGCACTTCATTAAGTTTAATACGGTTGGGTTGCTTAATTAGTTTGGTTAAATCATGAAAAAGAACTATATCTACTAAGCGTTTAGCTGCATTGAAGACTGCACAGGAATATCAGTATCCCATGTAACTGAAGGGATGTTGAAGTCACCGCCCTAGTATTATATTGCTAGAGTAACCACGGACCGTGCAAAGAAATTCATTAAGCTTATTAAAGAATGCTTCGTCTGTGCCTCCACCGACTATGAACTTGAAAATCGACTATGAACTTAAGATTACCCGAGTCTACCTCATGATTACGCATTCAGATCTGGTATATGTGCTAATTTTTCAGCTTGTAAGGTTCCTTAAATTATGATTGCTACTCCGTTGCCTCGAGTACTCCTATCTTTGCAGTAGATACGGTAAC
Source organism: Rhipicephalus sanguineus (assembly GCF_013339695.2). NCBI lineage: Eukaryota > Metazoa > Arthropoda > Arachnida > Ixodida > Ixodidae > Rhipicephalus > Rhipicephalus sanguineus. Next base: position 13,793 of record NW_023615026.1, read on the forward strand.
CCTGAGGCGTGATCTCATCGTCACTAATGTCGGTGTGAAGCCAGGTTTTAGTAATTATCAAAAGATGAGGGTGATATGCTACACAAACACTGTCTAAATCATCGCTTTTTGCTTGAATACTACGGGCGTTAATATTAAGCATCGAAAAGTCCTGCTATTGTTCGTGCCATTTCATTTGTTGCGAGTTTCTCTGGTAAGCGGTGTGTGCGCAGAGAGCATTTCACGCTGAACTTCATCTAATGTTAATAACCGACTGTCAATCTTAATTTTGTCATGCACAAGCTTGACCTTCGTGACCGATTTCCTAATATCTGAAGTGCTGTTCCACAGTAGCTTTCCAATGTGCTCGGCGCTTGCAGAAAAATCTTCTGAGGTAGATACTGTCTTCCCTTTCTATTTGAAGCAACTTCCCAAAATGTTAGCCTTTTCCCTGTGGTCAAAAAACTTCACGATCACTGGTCGCTTTTTACCGTGCTGTTTATGCCCTAGCCTATGAATCTGCTCGACTGAGTTTACGTTCACGTCTAAAGTATGCCTGAACACATTGATAGCTATGCTATATATGAGGTCATCAGAGGTGTCATCGTTCCTTTCTGGTATGCCGAACACAACAAGGTTGTTACATCTGCTTCTGTCCTCTAGATCAGTGATCTTAAATTCTAAGTTCTCAACTGTCTTTTCAAGACTGTTGAGTTTATCGCTGAAACCTTTCATTATCCCAGAAGCTTCCTCCACAGATTTCAGCTCCATGGATGATGTTCTGACCGTCAATCAACTGTGTCAACAATTCCGAAGTGGAGGGCCCTGGATTGGATTCAATGTCCCCGCACATCAGTAGGGACAAAAACACTTGTTGAATGTTACATACAGGGCATACAAACTCCATGGGGCATGTCAGCTGAACGAAATATGGATTGCTAGATCAACAGATGATACGGTGTTACTAACCTGCATGTAGAAAAAGATGACCAGCCAACGTGCTCACTGAAGGGATCTGGGGATGGGGGACGTCTTTTATCCACTTGTGGTGACGTTGATGGCAACTGGAAGCAGCGTTGCCAACCTTCGTCGATGATGGGGGACGCATGCGCGAAATCAGAACTATGCGCTTCGATGACAAAGTTGGTTGCATCTTGATGTGCGCTGGCCCTTGCTGTTGCACTTGCACAGGAGGAGGGACTTCTAGACTTGTATGTATACTTCTTTACGTTACCGTGTTTCCGGATACCGGATGGAATCTGCACATGCGCGAACCTTTACGGAACATAAACTACTTGCCAGATAGGCTTTACATTTATGGCCCTATCTCTCAAATCCACCTTCGTTCGTAGCTGCTCGCGATATCCACTTCGCGGAGACTCCAGCCGCCGAGTCAAAATAAGCTGAAGTGCGAGCGCCACTTGCAATCACCTTGTTTTCAGCAGGATTACCGAGGCTAGAGCGACCTAGAATACCGAATCCATAAACGTGAGAGGCCTAAAGCCTGTGGACAGGCTGGATAGGTGGCACCATCTAGCGGGGCCAAGGTGAACCAGGCAAGCACAAAATTTAGAATAACAGAGAGCTGAGCTAGTTGGTGTTGTGGTGTCCTTACTTCTTTCTTGTGTCCGTGTTTGCACGCCCTGTCTTTTTAAAATAAGCACAAAATTGTTATGCAGAAACATCGGGCATTCTACTTCCAATGTAAATGCCTTGCAACAGCATAATTACTAATGAGTTGCCTTTCTAATAATTTTTACCTCAAAAACACTAAGCAAAAACAAACATGTCCATGAACGTGGTTGCACGGAGCGTCACAAGATGTCGACACTATCGTCCCGTAGCCCGGTACTGCTACACCCCTTTGCGTATACCGGGATACTGCACACGCTTAAAAACCTCTTATGATTTTGCCTGCAGCAGCAATTCAATATTATCTAAATTAAATGTAGCTTAAATGCAGTTATCAATCACCATTTAGTGGTTTGTGCAAACGTAAAGGTAGACGTTTACGTATGGCGAGCTAAAACTTTTCTAAAACATGCGTTCCGGTAACACGGTAAACGCAGTCTGGCATTCCGGTAAAACGGTAATGTTAAAAAGTATACGTACAAGCTAAAAGTCCCTAATATCTACGCATAGAAAAGAAGCAGCTTGAACATGGTGCTACAAGATGACGAGCCAACGTGCCCACTGAAGGGATCCTAGGATGGGGGCGTCTTTTATCCACTGTGGTGACGTTGATGGCACTGGAAGCAGCGTTGCCCAACCTTCGTCGATGATGGAAATGCATGCGCGAAAGCAGAACTATGCGCTTCGATGACAAAGTTAGTCGCATCTTGATATGCGCTGGCCCTTGCTGTTGCACTGCGCAGGAATATCTGCACATAGAAAAGAAGCGGCTTGAACATGATGCTACGAGATGACCAGCCAACGTGCCAATGAGCCAATTAGCCCTCAGCTCGTACTCCCAGCAAACGTGATTCCTTTCAAAATTATTCTTATTGCCGAGAAATCTGAGACAGCAGTTTTCTGGAATATCATGTGTGATTGTCAATGGTTCCGTGCACTTAGAGAACACATCAAGCATGCGTGTGGCATCATGACTGAACGTCTCTGACGGGGTTCAAAGAAAAAGGAGGTTATACCCCTGTCACACTGGAGGTGCAAATGTCATTAGGTTCGAAGCATCATTCGGTGCACCGAATATCATTCGATCCGTGGTGGTGCTACATTGGAAAAACTAATGTCATTCGTTCATGATACCAATGTCGATAATTAAAAAAAAGAAGGACGGAAAAGTTGAGGAAGGTAAATGTAGTGTGGTATAAAAGGGAAGTTATTTATTTTAGAATGTATGTCGGTAGTCGCGTCGCTAAATAGACACAGAGAGAAATGTTATTTTGTAGAGTATCCGGTCAAAAGAAGCCAAGATGATGCTTAGCCAGTAGCCATCAGTGAACCCAACACAACAAACATGGCCGACATGGCAGTGCCGCTGCACGACGACGCCAAGCTGCAGCATGTAAAGCGTTTAGTTGCTTTGTACTTGGCGTTGCGCAAAAAGCTGATGATCCCATTGCTGCAAGCACATGTGCGCACAGGTACAGCACATGCGTCTGTTTGTTTAATATGGAAGCATGGCCGACAGCGCCGGGAGGCGAGCTGCGTCCAGACACCACTGAGGTGGAGAGTAAAACCTTTTGCAAAAGCGTTCCGTACACATGTGTCTTTAAAATGATAGATGACTTAAAAAACGCAAAACTAATAGCGTGTTAGCATGAATTCTTCCGAAATTGAGAATGCGGAATGGCACATTCTAAGTAGTCTCTGGGGTGGAGAGTACACATTCGGTCGCGAGTGCGACGGCGAATGTGTTTCTCGAACTCATTCGATTTTTTAAGTCAGTCGATCCTGATGACATTAAATATCGCTGTGTAGCAGCCGCATAAGGTCATTAGATGCGAATGTCATTCCATTCGAATGACATTAAAACGTCCAGTGTGACAGGGGTATGACACTTATTACATTTGCGTTTGCAATCTCAGTTTTAAGTTTTCTGTTCTTGCGGGCAAAATAGGGATAGCTTAAGATCGGCACTATGCACGAACCAATACAGATACATGTTTTTGTATAAACACTTTCCCATCCCATTCGGAGAACGTGTTTCTCAGAACGAATGCAGCTCCAGAAACCCTCCCACAGAGATGCCAACGGAATTAATAAACTTGAGCTGAACGTAAGCCTCAATAGCTTCTTGGGCGCAATTAGTAGCTGCTCATGTGGCAGAGAATAATAAAGGCTCCCAACATCTACAGACAGGGTGTAAAATTATTTTGAGATTTTTCTTTGAGAAATTTTATGACATTGTCTGAACTCTTAGTAAGAAAGGGGTCATTTACATCTAGTACATTCAACTTCTTTTTAAGAAAAGAGATACTGATTTTTGCTATGAATCCCGTTCTGACACGATAATCTGTACTGGCCACTTCGGCCTGTGGGATCTTAATGCAAAAATATTTTGAGACCACGTGCTTATATTCGTGATTTCTCGAGCTAATTTTTCCAAGTTAAATTTTAAATGTGAAGCATTGCTTAGCAAACCTTTGGCACTTTGACCGACCGACCGATCCACCCACCCATCCATCCATCCATCCATCCATCTTCTAGCTAGCCATCTACGTCTAGGTGCTCTCTTGATCGCCTCCTTAACTTGGTGTATACCAAAATTGGCATGGGAGGGTAAGAGAATTGACGAATATGACTGTTGGGTCAATGAATAACGCGAAAGGAAGCTGTCGAGCCAAGCGCAAGCTCCTCATCCTAAACTTCACACCTAATGCTGGCGTTATCAATGTGGTGCTAATGGTTGTCTAGATAAAAAAAATCAATAAAGGCAGATGGAATGTAACTGCACCAGAGATCGAAGGCCTCTGAACGACGAGATGCAGCTTGCCAGTGCTTCGAACGATGGTGCAGTCGGAGTGCTGTGCTTGTGTGAATGCCGAATATCGAAGGGCTTCACTAGTCCAGTCAAGATGAAGATCATAGTGTCTCCCAGGCAAACAAATGATAATGTAGACGACTATGGCTGCCAGGTTTGCGAAGCTAAAAGAACACCCCCTTGACACGCTTACCAACAGGTGTGACGGGGCGTTTGGCGAGGTTTCCGAAGATGAATCTACGATCACCATTGCAAATGTCACATCGGCAAGCATTATGCAGACTTGGGACACGATGACGTCATACAAAGGTCGGACTTCCTGTGTCTAACCACAATATGTCATGTACTACTTTACTGGGCTTCCCTCAGCTTTCATGATCTATGGTGTTTGTGATAGCAGAGCCACGCATAATTTTTTTTTTTCGTTTTGTTTTTCTAGATGCAAATACACACCTCAATATTAAATAGAGAAAGTAACCAAATGATGTGTGGCGAACTCTCGTCTGCCTGGAGATTTTTTAATAGCATTTTTACTGTTATTTTTGTAGTTAATTTTCAGATTTCATACAAAATTGGGGGACACTTAAGCTTCACCTTTAGAGTTGAACACGATAGCGATATCCAGCCCCATCCTCATCGTGCTCTACTTCGCTTGTCATTATGTTCAGTCGCCCGTCTCACACACACACACACACACACACACATACTCGACATACCTATAGTAACGGTAAAGGTTCTGCCCTTTTCAACAGCACTTTATGACAACAGTGTACCCACTACGTGTGTGTAAGAGAATGCGCACACCGATGTATACACTCAAACCTCATTATAACAAAGTTGCATCTGCCACGAAAATAACTTCGTTATATCCGAAATTCGTTATAAACGTTTATTATAAACACTGTAGCTATGACAAGACTATTCTTCATTTACTTCGTTATAACCGATAATTCGTTATATCCGTGTTCGTTATAACGAGGTTTGAGTGTATGCCCTTTGTAATGGGTGGCATGCTTTAAACCAGCAGCAATTACGCGCGTGATACTTTTTCGAAGTTGCGATGCACCCACCACGTGTTCGTAAGGGAATACACACAGTAATGCATGGTGTCTACTGACTGGGAAAACCGGGAATTCTCAGAGATTTGGATAGTCTGGAAATACTCATGGAAATCTCAGGGAAATTCTGTTCCCATCAGGGAAAATCCACAGTAACCTTATTGAAAGGGAACACAAGTCGCGGTAAAGCTGGCTCGAGGTTTTGTGAACGCATTTTTCAAATCGAACGGCCGCTGCGGGGAAGGGGTGCACCTTGATGCTCTCCTTGCCTTCGGAGCGGTGGAGTGGGAGAGAATCCGGCTAATGCGCGGCATGCGGGAACCATGAACCATTGCACGTCATATCGCGCAATGTTTTCAGGGTGTTCTGTGACTCCGCCGTGTAGTTCTGTATTCTTTGTCGCGAGTGCTGTGCTAGTGCCCGATATGGTGTTTTTGTTATCGCCGCATGCCAACTAACAATCATGATTAGTTACAGAGGCGGTAGCAGTAGATGTAACGAGCTTGAGTTATCTTGCAAGCGATCGCGATCGTTCAGGAAGCGGATGTCGTCGACAAGGTAGTATCTTGCAAGCCATCACGATCGTGAGATAAAAGATTATGCTTGTTGGCGGTTATCGGAGAGCTCACTCGCTCTGATCCCGAGCTTCAAAGATGCTATTTAGGACTATGTGATGAATAGAATAATTTCCAGGTGAGAGCGAGCGTAACTAACAGGCCAATTTACAACAAGTGAAAGGTTTTTCTTTTTTTTTTTCCCCGGTGAGGGCACTGCTGAAACACGTTTTAGGCAGTCAACCGATATTTTGGGGGGCTGAAGCTCGCAGTTATCAGCCACGCAAGTGCTTATGTGGATGTTTTGCTACAAAGCCGAATTACAAAACTTTTCATAGCCAAGGCATAGCGGCGAACAAACTTCGCGACACCGGCACAGGTCTCACTTGCTCGGTTCGGCGCGCGATGTCACGAAACTGAAACGTGGCCACCATAATCGGATGTGGCGTACTTCAGGCTGTTGCCGTGCTTTCATGCGATCTTGGCCGGCAGCTTTCTTTGCTTTTTTTTATATATAGACACTCCATTATATATATATTATATAGACACTCAATTATACACACTCAATTATATAGACACTCCAGGCGAATTTTTCGCCTTCGCCATGATCTTCCTAATCAAGACCAAATCGTGATTACATCACCCCGCGCATCGTATACTCTATGTGCGAGTGAAAAGTGCGCGAGCGCTGCCTGATGAGTGGGGTTTAAGCAGAAATGAAAGGAGCCTACCGTCTCCTCCGCCAGGCGGGATGGGCAACGTGGAGATAGGAGCCGGAGGGTTTGTAGGGAGGGGCGGGAAGGGCTCGCCGTGAGTCCAACAGGAAGCGCGTAATTTGTACCAGTGGGGTGGGTGGGTCGCGTGTGCCGCGATACCTTAGAGGATCAGCAGACAGCTCATACCTTGGTAGGTGTTGTGGCTCTAATTGCAAAAACTTCTCTAAGAAGGCCATAGCAGAGGCAGATCCAGAGGGGAGGGCGGCGAATCACCTCCCCCCCCCCCTCCCCAAAGCCGCCCCCGTCACCAACTCCCTTCCGTGCCTGTTGTCCGACTGCTCCTTTGTGAGGCTGGCGTTTGTGTACCAACTGCCCGAATAGGGTAGAAGAGAAGCTTAATCCGGCTCTCGTACCTCTCCTCGAGTGGCTCTACCCTTTCTCTTCGCTATGCACATTTCCAGCGAAAAGGCTTCTTAGGCGCCGGGCCATAATCGCCTCTGGGCTATTGTAAATATGAGGTGACCTAACCAAAATGCACTGCTGAGGCGGTGGCTTCAGCCTTTTTAACCCCCCCCCCCCTTCCACCTGGATCTGCCCCTGAGTCATATAATCAGGTCACTTCTCCTTATTGCAGTGGTTGCGTTTCCTGAGGAGTGTAGCTGCTAGCCTATACTCTATAAAAATTCCATTTGTTGCTATCGGATTCATTATTTCGCTCTCGCGGTTGATGAAACTGACTTTTTTCTAACAGTGCGACGGTTTTCGATGTTGTGCGTTCGCGAAGAGCAAATGGTTCGGCTGGGCACAGTGATAGCAAAGGCGTCGCAGTGCTCTGGGCAACGCGCGAGGATTGACAAGAAGCCACAGCAGCAGAATAAGTACAATTCCACAGTGCGTTAAACCGTATTTGTTTCGTCTCTACACGTGACACTCTGGCAAGGCATCTACATGTGATTGCTGCACCTCAAGCTCAATCAACCAAACTGATCTTTTTTCACGCAAAAAAGAAGTAGTTTTTTCATGTGTGCGGTATTAGTCGAACATTCTTGTGGCATTTCAGTTTAAAATTAATCCTTCGGTAACTATGCTTGCATCAAAGGTCAAATTTCAGTTTCACTTTTCTCATAACGAAGTAAATTGCCGCTTTTACCAACTACGCTATATTGAGGTTGAACTGTTCTCTGTACTATTCAAATGGGATTAAGTCATCTTGATTTTTTAACGTGCGTACTAGCGAGTAATATCATCGAGCGACATTATGTCTACCCATCTTGACATAAAACAAAGTCTGTTTTACTCAGGGAATTTGAGCAAAAAGACTCAGGGAAAACCTGGAAAACTCAGGGAATTTAGAAATGTCAACTCAGTAGACACCCTGGTAATGTTGTGTGCCTTTTGTAATGGGTGGCTGCTTTTAACCACCAACTCGTTATGCAGTTCACATTGGTGTGTTGCCGATCGCAATATACAGGTTGTACCCCGTTTTACTGCGATATTACTCTCGTACTGTGGACACCTGTACACAGGACGCATATGTTTGTGAAGCATTAAAGTTAATTTCAGTGCACTTCCAAGCAATGGAGTGGCTCTGTGGTAGAACACCTGCTTGCCATGGCAGACAGCCTAGGTTCGATTCTCACTCGACATAATATTTTTTATTTTTTATTTTTTCGATCACGGACAAGATGATGATTTTTCGCTCACAACACGACACCGATGCCGACACCGGAATTCTGTAGAACGAGCTCCTTTAATGCTGTCGCGTTAAAATCCTGTCGCGTACATCGTCAAACCCTTTCCTCCAGGCACGTGTGGCACATACACGTTTACCACGGACCCGGAGTACAGGCATGGCAGCCACAGGTGGATTGACCGTTTATATATACCCAGGGAACGGCGAAGAACAGACTTTGGTAGCTTAAATGCGAGAGCGTTAAAAAAAACCGCCATCGGCAGCGTTGACCTGACGAATGGAAAGACCGAAAATTAGAATCCCAGCAGGAATCGAACCCAAGCATTCTACGTGGCAATCAGGTATTCTACCACAGAGCCATGCCATGTCTATAAACCTGGTTTGGAAAGGAGCCTATACAGGTAATGTCGTGCAATGTCAGTTGTGGTTGGTGCTGGCTATCTAATTTTGCAAGAAAGCTATAAACACTACATGATACTCCTGCGATGTGTACTCCTATGATACAAGGCATTATATTAGTCTGTGGTTCCAGTGTTGGCTCCACTTGTTATAGCGTTAATAAACATTACATTGTATTCCTATGATTCAGCAAGCTATATTGAGGCATTGCCGAACCCGGAGGATACATTAATGAAGGATACGTATGATAATCACATCATCACACTGTATAGTGCACTAGTCCGCCAGAACGACGCTGTGTCCTCTTCATTTCTTACGGGGGCTGGGCGATGGCCTCATGCTGACCGAGGATGATGCCAGATTGACTGACAGGGGCTACATAGCCACATATGCCCAGTTAGTCTACGAATACAACAAGCACCATCCACTGATGTGGTCTACGTAGCACTATCCAGGCCTACCACGCCTCGATGGCCTATACTTACCAACGTGAAGGGTGACTCAGGTTCCAACATGTCACCGGCTCTATCGACAGACAATTTGTCGACGGACATGACCGAGGCATCCACGATTTCTAACAGCTGTACTATACCTCATTACTTCACTACACATGGACCCCTCGTCACGCGATCACGACCGGAATCCAATAACCAAGTCATGACAGCTGCTGGTGCTCAATGACCATGGTGATGATGACCTGGTTCGAGAACTGTCAAGAACCTCTTCCACACATGCACACGGGTTCGTGAAACGTTGCGTGCATTCTCCATCATAAGGGACAAGTTATAAGCACTACATACCAGCTTACCGCTTCTGTGTTGGTAATACCCATGTTGCCGTTGGCAGCATTACCCGACTGTAAACAACGTGGTATAATAACACATATGTGGCTCTTCAACATATATGTGTGCATATAAAATTTATACAAATCTTTAGCGTCACTTTGGAATGTTTTACTTCCCGCCGCATGCTTCGCATAACATCGACTCCCACGGTACGTGGGATCTGCTGATTTTTTCGCAAAGCTTCTTCGCTACGGTTCTTGCATTTGATAAGCGAGAAATTACCCTTTCTTCACAAAAAGCAGACTAAGTATCACCGGCCTTCTTTTTTCAACTATTCAATGACTTAACATAAAACCCCCCTCCTTATCTGCAGAAGCAGAGCTAGATATTTTACAGCGAAAGCTGTTATGAGATCACCACAAGTGCCGTTTTTGGCGCCGTAGTTGTGCGCCGCCGGTGTCGGTAACCACTATCGCGCGAAATTAGAAAAAAAACTATATAAGAAAAAATGTCCGGGATGCACGAGGTTCGAACCTGGGCCCCCTGCGTGAGAGCCCAGTATTCTACCTCAGATCCATGCCGGTTCTTGAAACGGCTCTGCAAGAAACCTTCATGTGATGGGCTTCATGTTGGGAAGGAACCTCATTAACATATGTAATGTAGTATGGTAGAAGAGTAAAATAACAACCAGGCGTCACACAATGCAAATTGCACAACGAGTGGGCTGTTGAATGGTTCCAACCCATTACAAAGGGCTCAGCCATAATTCTTTATCGTCATCAGCCACAGTATCAACAAAGTGCACATAATGCCTTACAGGTGTTTGGCGGGTACTAGGTTCTTCGCAGAATGACGAAAAATTGCATAGTGGCTGCTTCCCTACTTCACAAAAATTATGATGATTTATAACATAGTGGGTTCCTCGCAAGTGCACTTTTATTGGTGGCCAAGGAAGCCCATAAGGTTCCCATGATCTATTTCCTCAGGGCCTCAATAAAGTTAATTTCGTCTCTCTCTCTTTCTCACGTTAACGAATGTTAAATGCGTGGTGGGAGAGTTGAATAACAACCGGCGTCACACAATGCGAATTACATAGCTGGTGGATCGTTTAAAGCTCCCAACACATTACAAAGGGTGAGCCATAATTCTTCATCGTCATCAATTGTCACATCAACAAAGGGCACATAATGCCTTAGAGATGGTACCTCCTCGCTTCTCCGCAGAATGACAAGCAATGTCGTGATGGGTGCTTCCGAACTTCACAAAAATAATATTTGTGGCGTAGTGGATATGTTGCTAGTGTACTTGTATTAGTAGCGACAAGAGATTTTATAACGGGCTCTAGAAAGGCCGCTCTTCCTGCTTTCGCTGTGACTGTGCTGCGCTTTTCGTGCAGGCCTGGCGTTTTTTTTCGAATGAAATTCGTGCACACGATTAACCAGCACGAGCGGCCTTGAGGGCCTTGCCCTCATCGCTACATCAACGCCAGCCAATATGCACCTTCCACTTCACTCCCTTAAGCACATTTTTACACATTTCTAACTAATGTCAATAGTTCTGGTGCCTACAACTTAGGCTCAACAGCGAAAAAGTGTCTTTCACATATTGTGTAAGAGCAGCTACCTTCATGCTAAGAAGTCAGGCTGCCAGAAAATGAACAGGGAAGGGTGGGCACAACGTTGTGTACAAGCTACTGTTGTCCTGTGGCAAAGCATGCGTAGGACAAATGGGGAGGTGTGCTAACCGGAGACACAGGCCTCTTAGCCTTCCACTGCAGGTGCAAACCCCAGTACACGAAATGCAGTGTAATAGGAAGAAGCCCAGCGCAAACGAGACGGGAGATCATCAAAGCGTCGGAGATTGTAAGGCTGGGAGAAGCTTATGTTAGCATTAGTTGAATTAACAAGGAAAGAAACTGACTTTCTTAAACAAAATGCGGACAATGCCCTGAAGGCGATGACACATCTTCAGACCTCATCATCTCACAGACTGACATGTTATCTAAGATCCATTTCATCAATCTGTAAGCCAAGATGTACACATGTTTGCAGATCCTTTCTGATTTAATTTTTGTTCCTGACGAATGCGCCTGGTGCGCTGCTTTTCAGCCTATATATTTGTGTGACACCTACTGAAATAGATCATATGTTGGAAGTTAGCGCTGTGTTCGTGTAGTCCTTCTTCTGACCTCTGTCTTGCTCAACAGTGCGCTAAAACAGTGAAATTTTCAATAACCTCTTAACTAAAAAATATCATAAAAAAATTTCGTTCTACCCTACAAAAAACTCACAATGGAAAGGGATATTGTGTTAAAGCCAGTGTATGACATTCTTTTGTGTGAAGAAGCTGACTGATGGCTGTTCTTTGACTGTTGGCCTTGCCCCGCCACGGTGGTCTAGTGGTTATGGCGCTCAACTGCTGACCCGAAGGTCGCGGGATGGAATCCCGCCGCGGCGGCTGCATTTTCGATGGAGGCGAAAATGTTTGAGGCCCGTGTACTTAGATTTAGGTGCACGTTAAACCCCAGGTGGTCGAAATTTTCGGAGCCCTCCACTATGGCGTCTCTCATAATCATATCGCGGTTTTGGACGTTAAGCCCCAGATATTATTATTACTGTTGGTCTTGTCTCCTTGTTTGCATTGCAGCCGCATTTTGTGTTTCATGCTGATAAAAATATGTACCAAAAAGACTGTAATGCTCCAAGTGATCCCAAACTTCATTTGTCTGCTCTAAACCTGCTACATAACATAATTCCTCCTGCTCCAAACCTGGCCCTTTTTTTCTGCTCCAAAAATCGCTACAAATCCTGAACAGCTGGACCACAATGGAAACCTAATTTTACAAAGTTGCCAATCTAAATTTTTATTCCCTAGCAGCTACCTATAGGGTTCAGTGTTGTCATCAACCCAAATGAATGAAACTACCTTGCACCAAATTCGATTTAACAAAGCTTTTCCGGGAAAAAAGTGAGTAAAAAAGTATTGATTTCTTTATAATTTTGACACCGGCTGATACTTCTTCGAGTGCACACTGTAATGCCATTGCACTAAAGCTAACATCTAGCCACCCTAGCCACGACCTAGTTTTATTTTGACGAGGGTACACACCACACCCACCACCGGACTTAGCAGTTGGTAGCATTCTTATGTACCACATGGCCCTAGAGGTAGGTAGTTGTGCTTTATTCTTCCTATCGTAAATGCTCTTCAGGAACACTATGCGGGTTTCATGGTTTATGTGACAGATGGCACTCACAACATTTTTGCTCAGCCTGCTTGCACTATCACTGCATTCGTTCTCCCAGTCTTTGCATAGCAGAAGCCTGTCATAGCTTTATGTGACTGTCTACCTGACATGGAAGGTTCTAGGCACTGGCTGCCATCACGGACTTTTGATTTGTGCAGGCGTTTGTTAGGGGGCAAATGCCATGGCATGGTCTCTTTTGAGTGTAGCTACGTTACAATATTATATTTCAAAGCCTGAAAAGCCCCCTTCTCGATTCGTTACGAACTTCCTGATCTAACGAAATGAAATAATTAAAGTATGTTGAATAGAGTTTCAACTGCATATATGTTGGTATATTAAATAATGTTGGATAAAAGCCAACGGGCTGGCCAGCTTTTGTTTAGGTGCATTACATGTGGTGTTTCGTTTTGCATACGCATGGCTTGCTGCTGCTGCTGTCTTTTTACGTGGGCTTTCTTTTTTCTTTCTGTTCACACTTGTGTTTGCTCACAGACATTGTTTTATTGCCCAGGGCTGGCCAGCAAACATTTCCGGACACGCCACGGACTGCGAAAAAAGCCACCACGAAGCTGCCTGTGGACATTTCAGTTACACTGCCAAGGTGGACAGTCATAGTATGCAGGCAACTTCTCCAAAGAAGCTCTCCGAAAGCCAGGTGGCAGCCTCCAATCACAAGTCTCCAACAAGAAAAGTTGCGGACACACAGCCTAGTGATTTGGAGCCAGCTTCTCCTCCCCGGAAGCAGGTGTGCTCACCAAAGTCTTCCCCCCAACAAAGTGGTGGCAGGGCCTTCATCACTTAGCAAGGACAAAGGTGTTTTCGAGGATGGCACAGCAAATGAGTTGGAAAAGATATCAGTAGAGGTTGTGGCGGCGAGCTGCATGTCTTCTGAGGCAAAGTCATTGAGAGAGTTCCGGATATCAAAACACTTGCAGGCACAACCACGTACCCAAGAGCCTTCTGTGGGCACATTTATGAGCACTAGTTCAGCGCGCCCAGTTGTGTTGTGAAGGATTTTCTCAAAGGTGGTCAACTGTCGGATGCTTCGTTGCGAGAAGACAGAAGAATGCCAACTAAGGAGACAACTCTCGTCGCACCTCATGTGCGCAGTGACTACTGGCAGAACACGGCTGCCTGGGACATCTACAAGTTTTTGAAAGCAAGGCAGACTGTCCAGACACCAGAGAACCGAGCCAAGTCGCCTGTGACTGTGGAAGTGTGTTTGGCTGATCTTTCGACAGACCCAGCCATATCGGATGAAGATGTGGCAGAAGTCAGCCAAACTCTTCCTGCCAGCACCTTCCAAGTGTTGCACAGAGCAAAGGCCAGCATTCATCAAAGCAAGCTCGTGAGTTTTTCTTTTTTTTTTCATTATTATTACCAGCCTTCTTTGACGAGTTCAGTAATAATGTTGCACCTGTGGAGAGAAGATTCGTGCTAAATTTTGTAGTGATCAGACTTGCATGCTCCACTTTACAACATTCATTGAAGCCATAGTGCTGTTATGACAGTGACCATAGAAAGTGGACGGGACGTGTGCTAACTTTACAAGTTCCAAAAAACACTCGTATTTTCTCATTTAAGGATGAAATGCTGTTTGAGAACAAGCAATCATTTCATAAGCACTAGTGCATGTGGCAGGTATAACATTGAGAACTAAGGCCCCTTCATTCTGAAAAGCTGTGCCATTGCATCCCGACCTGCACCGTTGACATCCGCATGTTTCTTGCTTCTTTTGCTGCACTGGCATGTCTAGCATGCTGATTGGCTGCTACGCATGATACTGCTCCGACCAGCAACCTCAACGTCACGAGAATATCGTGAAGCTCGTTTTGGGTATTTTTTACCCTTTGTTCAGCTACCGTGCGCTTTCCAGTGTGGTTTTGACTGCCACTGCGAAGTGTGCGCTTTCCAAGTCAGCTGTAATTCGAGAGTGGGGAGAATGCCTTGCTGCTTGGCATTTCATTGCAGAAGCATGACTAGCGTTATTTTCAATATCCTGGGCAAACGGATCATTGCATGCTGGAGACAATTGTCACACGTGTGGCATGGACATTTTTTAAATTTTTTTGTAGCCACACTCTTCATTCATTTCAAATTAACACTCTAGTCGCACTGTGCATATATAGCTAGTTTTCTTTTTTTTCTTTTTTCGTTAATACATTTTCGGTAACTTATTCACCGTGAGCACTTCAGCGTTTTTTTTTTTCTGTATGCTTTAGATCCAAAGTATACAGGATATTTTTTTATAGACAATACAGACTTTTTTTAATAAAAATGCTGTGACTGTCAAGCCTCTGTCGCCTTCGCAAACGAACTCTACGCTGAGAAGGAAAACTTTGCCGCACCTAAAGTTGCACTGGAATGAGCAGTTAACAAATACTCATAAATTAGCTATTTATTATTAAATTGAGGGCAGTTCTTATACTGAAAAGTTGTAGGATGTGACAATATGTGGCATACCCATTTTCTTTTTTAATCTAAAAAAAACACGTAGTTTGAGCGCTCCGGGCATGCAGGAATGCGCCGCTTGGGTTACGTAAGACCGGGAAGCTTACGTGACAAACTTTGAAAAAAAGGCGCATCGCAGCAAAATTTGGTCAGAAAGAATGCCAATTTCTTTGTTATGCTCCAACTTTCAGCCCATGTGCTATAACTGGCATTATGCAATGGGGGAGGAGATTCAGCCGGGCCCGGTGGATGAAGCGCCACTCCTTGAAGCGGGTGTAGCGGCCGGACTGTAGGCTGCAGCCCACATTATATTTGGTCTTCATGGATCGGTTTCCAGTGATCAATCTTTTTCCCGTTGCTAGGCTGTTAATTAATGCCTTTGTTTTCACCATATTCATTTTAACAGCGAAGCTGGTTAAGCTAGCCGTAATTTGTGTGCTTATCAGAAAAACTATCGTCGTCATAAACGGGTGCGTGCCACAGAAATTGGGCAAATCCCACTACCCGCCACTGGTTCACTAAGAGAGAGAGAAAGCTATAGAAGGAGGAAGGTTGAGGACGATAATGGGATAAATACATAAAAAGATAGGAAGACAGAGAAGATTTAAAAGAGAGAGCAAAAAGCAGAGATCAAGAAAGGGTCGTTCTATGAGAGGTGTGAACGCTCGGTTCGGGAGTTTGGACATCCATGTCGGGACTAACCTAGCTAAAGCCTAGCAACCTTAGAAGCCACCAGATTAGACTTGAAAATTGTCCAGTTCACTGTTTCAAGCCTGCACGACTTAGTGCAAGCTTCGCCAATTTTTTTGCCCTACTCTAATAATTTTCCAGTTAATGTCTTCAATCATATTTTGTGATTCACTGCCATCGTTGCTAAAGTCAGCATGTCCTCTGCTAGTGTAAAGCTGCTGAGGTACTCTTCCATTCCTTGCCCCTGTCCAGTCATTTGAATACTTCGCCTTGTCTGATGCCATTCTCGAATGCGATCTACGCTCTTACTGTGGAGAAGCAGGGCAATGCGGAGTCTTTGTAGTATTCGTGAAGATACTAATTATATGCTTCAGGTACTCCTGAAAGGCAGAGTGAGATAGAAGCTTGAAGAGATGAAAAATTCCTGAACACATGGTGTGTTGGAGCAGACGTTTCGGCATGCCTGTTGAAGCGTCCACTCCAGCAACACCTCGTGTTCACAAATTATTCATCTTTTTCAGTATCCTTGGTGACGTGATGCCTCCAAGACTGTTCTATCTTTACTGAGTCGAATGCCTTTTCATAGTCATGAAACTATATAAAGAGGTTTCTTGTATTCAGCAGATTTCTCGATTAGCTGATTGATTACATGGCCGTGATTCTTTGTAGAGTACCCCTTCCTGAAACCGGCTTGCTCCCTAGGTTGGTTAATGTCAAGTTTTTCATTGATACTGTTTCAAAATTACCTTCGTTAATGTTTTATATTCATTGAAGGTATAATTATGGGTCTGTAATGTTTCAAGTGCTTTAATCTCTCTTACAGTGTATTTAGATAACGTTGGCATGTATGGCATGCAATAGAATGAAACTTGAGGATGCTTGAGCTTTGTATTCAAGAGTAGAATGCAATAGTCTGATCAGCCTGGTTTGCATGGTCTTCTCGTTCACTTGCCAGGCTTTGCTTTTCAGTGGACACCCAAATGGTGCCGTGTAAATGCCCACTTGAGACTCTCCTAGAATGCATGCCTACTGCAAGTGCAGTTGCAAACAGCCCACTATGCCATAATTCTTTATATTGCAAATCAGCGAAGTACCCATTATGCTCCGTAAGGCAATACACACAGCTGCACACTTTTTTTATCTTGTTGCTGATGATGATATACAGTTAACCCTGGATATAATGAAATTGACAAATCCTGAAAAAATTCGTTATAAACAGGTCTCGTTATATCCAGTTTCAGCACGAAAATTCGGAAAATAAACGCACAAATTAAACACAAGGGAATTGAAGGCAGAGCTCACCTAAAGCATTTATTCAGCAGCAAAAAACTGCATATTTTGCTCTATTGCTTGTTTGTAGGGATGGCAGTACTGTAGAACCTCGCTGATACATTTCCGAAAACAACGCGGAAATAGACGTATTATCTGGGAAAATGTACGATGCGCATCCAGTCAAATTTAGGCTGGCAAGCCTATATTGAGGTTCAAGGGCAAAAAACATTGTTTCTCAAAAACATGGAGGGACTCTTCGATTTTCAAACTCCTTGCATCTCGCTGGCAGCCAGAGGTCAGCCAGCTATTCAGAAATAATGTTGTGGTCACGTGTGTCGAAATCCCGAGACAACCCGAATATTGCAAAATCGAACTCTGGGACGACCAGCGTAACGTAAAGAAACGCTACCACTGTGTCAGCAAACGAAACTTTGCGCTGCATGAGCGTTCGTTCTTTCTGCATTGCCACTTGGAAATATGGGGCTAGGTTTGCCGCAGAGTGGAAGTGATATACTCGAGCATATGCATTTGGATATGATCACGTGTGTTCGCAAGATCATGAGCGACTCGTCCCGTCCATGAAAAAACTGCGCCGCCACTAAGGCTTAACAAGCTCAGCTCTGTGCAGTGCGCGTAACAATAGCGGTACAACATGATATGCAAATCTCACAAAAGTGATAAGCGTCTCCGAAAGCGACAGCTGCTAGCGGCTATCGCATACTACGTCGCACACTCTGCTGATCAGTTTGCGTTGTGTCTTAACTTGAGAATGCGGTGGTATTGTTCGCCGCCAGTTGTAGTCGTACCATCTCGTACGGCGCAACAGGCTTTAAAAGATAATGCCTGGCGTAATGGGCAAGTGAAGGTGAAGTTCCCAGCGCCCGCATTGCCATCTGTCGAGTCCTCACAAACATTGCGGCGAGTGCGCATCCTCTAGTTTCCGCATCCGATAACCAGAAGCCTTGCAGCTATCTTCAAACAAATTTTTTCTGGCAGCTTCTGACGACCCTCTGGTAGGCAGAATTGTCCAGCACTGAGAAACGAACGCCGACTGGACTTGCGCCGCGCAGTAGGTGGAGCAACCTGAAAACGAACGCACTTTGGGAGAAAAGTGTGGGGGGGAATTATCGTCCACATTCACTGGGCACAATGGCGGCATTGCTATAGTTATGTGTCGTGGCATGTTGTGCAGCGGTGGCAGGTGCGTTTCCGTAGGTCTTGTACCAAACCATGGCGGACTGGAGGAGCAACAGCTTCCATTCTTTGGCCTCATTGTTAGTTCCCCGGGCTGTTGTTGTCGCCATGGGGTCTGAACAAAAGTGTGGAGCAAGTAGCATCTATGTACCATGCTACGGATGAAGGATTTGCAATGCTCAGCAAAATCGTGCTACAGAAAATACTTTTTTTTTAAAGCTGTTTGAAGATTTTGACGGCCAGCATCCACGTAACACAAAAGAAGCTATTTGCCGTCTAAAAGACGTCTTGAACGGCTACAAAAAGGGCTAATAGACGTCTTGGTCAAGACATTCCCGTAGCCGTAGACGTCTTTTCGACGTCTGATAGCTGTGCTAATGTCCCGCTAGTTGTCTTGTAAAAGACGTTTTGGAAAGACCAAGATAAGACGTTTTATAGACGTTCTGTTTTTTCGCCGTTTTCGAAATTTTGGACTTCGAAATATAAATAAACTAATAGAACTGTCTTTGCAGCATGTTTGGTCGGCAGCCTGACGACTACCATAGGAAGATAGAGATTGAAGGGACCGAAAGAGCTCCCGCAAGAGCACTTTCCTGTTTTTCTCCCACTGCCTATGTCAGTCGTCGAGCAAGTGACCAAACAATCAAGCAAGATCACTAACATACGTACATACCTGTTCACTCACGCATGTCCTCACTGTTGCACATATATATTTTCGACGCTAAGTTAACTCGCGTTTATTGCGGACCGAATCAAGTTGTTGTGGTCGCTCATGATATGCCGCGTGAATTATATGGCCACTTCAGCACCACCATCATATCAATTTTCATATAAAAAGACATCGGTTTATAATAAACTTGAACATGTACGCAGGGGATCAACATGTATACTGTATTACATAAAGACGTGTAGCGGATGGCGCGCAATAAATAATCGCGCTTCTCAGTAACAAATTGATACGGCTGAAGAAACAGCCATAGCCCTGGCCATCGCAACCTGTGCGAGGAAGCAATCATACTAACCGATTCACAAGCAGCTTGTCGAAATTTTCAGAAAGGAAGAATTTCAGGCAAGCCTTACAAATACCGTATATACTCGCATAATGATCGCACTTTTTTTTTTCAAAAAAATTGACGCCAACTTCGGGGTGCGATCATTACGCGGGGTAAATTTTCCGTGAAACAATATTCTGAGCACGAAAACGCAAAGAAGTCGCTAATCTGAATTCTTACGATAGCTATCATGAACATAACCAAAAATAAAAGTAGAGTAAGGCTTACCTTTGTAATAAAATGCAGCATTACGCAGGAGCTACATGCATGGAACACTGCCCTTTTATTTTTGAACTCTCTGACCCCTAACGTTCATTCTGAGTACGAAGCGTCACTGGCATCAGTGTCGTCGCCGCACGATTCCCTGTCGGAATCGGCAGTGTCTTCACTGTCCCACAGACGGTCATCTTCTGTCCCGTCGAGCGCGTTGGAAATGCCAGTCTTTTTAAAGCTCTTGACGACCACCTCGTCGAAATGGTACTCTACGCTTCGAGAATCCATGAGCAGAGGACTTCCACGGAGGGTCTCCTGATTTTGCCACTTGGCGTGAAATCGTGGTCGCCCGCCGCCATCCACTCTGCGTACAGCCTCGGACGTTGTCCTTGAACGGTTTGTTCAGTGACACGTCCAGAGGCTGTAGCAGCGAAGTTAGACCCCCAGGGATCACTGCGATTTCCGTGCGCCGCTCCTTCAGCTCGGTACGGACACTGTCAACGAGATGGCCCCGAAAGCTGTCCAGCACAAGAAGTGAAGGAAGCAGAAGCGCTCTGCTCTTCGCCCCCAAACCGTCTTGATCCAATCGACCATGAGGTCTACCATCATCCACCCTTTGCTTGAGCGCGGATGTGGATGCCACGGGGAAAGTTCCCTTCGGAATTGTTTTCCGCTTCAGAATCACGTACGGCGGCAGCTTCTGCCCGTCTGCCGTCACTGCGAGCATCACGGTGCACCGCTGCTTCTCCGCACCACACGTTTTCACGAGCACACTTCGAGCACTTTCTCGTTCACAGTAGTGCTTCGAGCATGTCAAACGTCAACGGCGCGTTTGGTCGGCGTTGTCTTTCTGTGACAGCAGGAAACCGTTCTTCTGGCGTATCCTCGTGACGAACCTGTGAAAATCGATCACTTTGTCTTCGTACGCGGATGGAAGTCGCTGGCACGACGTCCGCCGCCTCAGCGACAGTCCATTCACCGCATGAAGCGTGTCGTCCAGCCGAACTGGAACGGAAGTCCTTTGGGCTATTCCCAGCCTCCGGGAAACTGTGCGCGCCTGCGTCCGTACCATGTCTAACGACACGGCACAACTGTCTTTGCGCATGTCCCTCAACGTATTCGAGGACTGCCTTTTAGATGTCAGGGAACTTGCCCGTTTTGGGTCCCGGAAAGCCCGGGTGTGCTGTTCGTAGCCATGAGCTTCTCGTGCTGTTTTTTCCAATATCGGATCCGGATTTCGTCGACGCCGAAATGTCTGCCGGCAGCGCGGTTTCAGTGCTCTAGCGCGTAATCAAGCGCCTTCAGCTTGAACGCGGCAGTAAAGCTCGCATACCGCCCCATGGTGAAACGGTGCTTCAACAGACGATCACAAAGCACAGCCAAAAAAACGTGGTGTCGAGTGACGCCGTGACGAGCGACTGGGATGGCGGCGACACGGCTTTTTCAGGAATTATGGGAATGCGTCGGCAGCTTTGTGCTGCGGGATGACAACAGGTCGACCAACAGGCGGCTGCCGCTGTAACAGTGCGGGATAGCAAAACAACATGGCGGCCCACAGAGCGAAGCGACCGCATTTTTTTTTTCTTCTTTTTGTCAGTCACGGTGGTTGTGAGTACGTCACGCGCGTCAAAACAGTCTCTTCTGTCTAAATAAGGAATGCTTTCATTTAAATCAGTAAATTTACGGCATTAGCGTAGTGATGCCTGCTTTCAGATCACAGAAACAAAGATGGGCGCGTTCAGCTGCCACAGACATAAAACACATGGCGGGCATTCAGTGAAAACTGCGGCATTTGCCTTTACTGCAATCCTAAATGGCACGTTTCCGCCAACGGTGGGCAAAAATTACGAATATGTTGGTGCGTGCAGTTCACTTGGCGAGTTTGGAAGAGTTATTAACGCAACATTCGACAGATGATAAACGCGATGATCATCGGCTAGACTTGGCACACGACATATCGATGCGGCAAGTTCGGGTGCGATCATTATGCGGGGAAAAAGAGAAAATCGAATTTAGATGACAAAATTTAGGGGTGCGATCATTATGTGAGTGCGATCATTACGCGAGATAGATACGGAACTCACATCTACAGCAAAGAAGAACCTACCAGAAACGTACATCGTTTGGACTCCGGGTCACGAGTCCCTGAGGGGAATATGAGGCAGCCGACGCTTCGCCCGAGCTCATGTTCACCGGGCCTTCCCACAGGACTCACTTAGGAGGAAAGATGATGTACCCAAAAAGTACAGCGACATCTTACAGCACTACAGGCTAGGCCGAAGAACTATCCGCAAGCTCACCCAGCCTAACTAGGGAAGAGGCAGTAACCCTCAGGAAGCTGCAAACAAACACTACGTTCACGGTAATACTTCACCGTATCTCACCGACTGAGAGGCAAGTGCTTTATTTTGCAAAAATGTCTATTCTTGATCTTCTCATAAACCAAGACGTTTATAGCTGTCCGTAGCCGTTTCGAGACGTCTTTTAGAGGTTTTGTGTTACATGGGATAGCCGCCTGCCTTCGGGTTGGTGTGTGGTTGACAGAGAGCTGCGATTGAGCAATTCGGAGGAGACAGGGAGGTGGACAATTGAGCAATTCCGAAGAGACGTGGAGGGGACAATCCGCTCTCCACGTCGCCCCGGTGCATGCGCTCTCGCCTAGCGGAAGAGTCGCGAAACATCTCTTTATCTCAGAGGCTTTGCTTCTGGCAATACGGTTGTTCCGGCCCTTACAAACCCTACCAACCCGGCAGAGGGCAGCACAGAAACTGAAAGAAGCGGATTCAGCAAAGCAGAGGACGCGCGGACGGGGGAAAGGCACTGCAAAGAAGCTGCCGTCACCGTACGGTGGCTGTCTGCCACTTCGCGCTTCACAAGTACACGAGAGGCCCTTTTTGCACACCTGAATGAGAGTTTCTGAGTACAAACATATCATATGACCGCAATTTCTGCGATGCTGAACATGCTGCGAATAATCTTATTTTCGGGAACGTATAACTGAAACGTGTTACACACAGCTGTATTGGGTAATTTAAAATTTTTGCGATTGCGAGCATAGGAGCCGGGAAATTGTACTAAGTGGGAACATTTCAACGATGTTCTACTGTACTGAACGTTCGTTCACAGGACATCAATACAACGCTGCTCCATCATCGTCTAGCTGTGGCCTCCGAGATTGTCTCCAGCAACGCGACGCAAGATGGCAGAGCGCATGACAACAGTGACAAGTCGACCTTCGAAGATCCGCGTTGTCACCGGGGTCGTGTGAACAGTTCCACACAGCGCCTAATCTGACATCTCCTCGGTAGGACAACACTGTTGTCGGCATTAAAAAAAAAATCTCAAAAGCTCCGCATCGTCAGGAGCTGCTCCATGCGCGCACAGTGAAACCGCGCACGTGGCATGGTGTCGAAAACGAAGAGTGAACTCCATATGCGGCGCGAACTCGAAGCGTAAGACGCGGAGCAAGGATTTAACGTTAACGTGACCTGGTGTCACGTTAACGAAGTGCAGTTCAGAGACTACTGCAACAGCTGAATAAGAGTGGCGCTGCCAACGGAAAAGCCGATTTCTTTCTTCCTTTTTTTAGGAAATCCGGCGCAGTTAGCGTGGTGGCACCCGCAAGCGACTGGATGACGTTTGAAGGGAGGGGCGGGGCGGGGAGGGGAGGGGGACACGCCTGCACACGGCCCGTTGGCCGGCACCTGCCTGCTCGCCTCGCGCACACGCACACGCACAAACGAGCGCTTGCTTCCTCCTCGCAGTCGCCGGGGCTTCGTATGCACCCAAATATTGGGTGGGCACTCCCAAATAATGACAGGAAATCTGCCACTGTCATTATTGAAGCAAAAAGTTTAAAATAACGGCATAGTGCCAGTTCTAGCATATGGGGCTGAAATATGGAGGGTAACAGTGCAACAAAGAACAAGTTGAGGACCACATGGCGTGCCGGTGGAACGCAAAATGATAGGAGTAACACTAATAGATCGGAGGATAGCAGAATGGGCCAGGAAACAGACGGGCGTTCAGATACCTAGTGCACATCAAGCGAAAGAAACGGACGCTGGGCTGGACACGTAATGCTAGGGACAAAACCAATGGACG
>NW_023615028.1:0-43381 GCF_013339695.2 Rhipicephalus sanguineus
CGGAAATTTCAACCACCGGGGCTTCTTAAAGTGTTCCTAAATAACAGGCACACGCTACAATGCCCGTGGGTGTTGTTCTGGCAGTCGCTGCGGACCTGTCATACTAGAGCTACATGCAAGCTCTGCATCAAGCAATTCAATACCAAACGCGGCCGCTCCCAACAGTTCACGTCCGCGTGACGGCATCGGGGAGCTGACGGCTCTGGTGGATACTGGAGCGGAACGCATGATGCTGCTCGACGTCACGCCCCCGTCACCCTCCATCCTTGGACCGAGCCACCCCTTTGCGGCCTCGGCGGCAGCGTATACTCGTCTGTGCACTGGGCATGCAGCTCCAAACGGGCGCCGGGAGCAAATTCCTTCGACTGTTCCCGTCTTCGAGCACTTGCCCGCCGATATCAATCAATCAATCAAGAAAATTTATTTCAAACATTTATTTCAACAATGGTCCTGGGACCGGATATCTTCTGTCTGGTGGCGTACAGCTTGTCATCGAGGGTGTTTGAGTTTTTCTACATCCATTAGCCTCGAGTTTCACAACTACCGCACTCCCTATAGGTGTCATGGGACCTACTACTCTTTCCTCAGTGCTCGAACGACGCAGACCGATCTTCGCTGAAAGTAGATCGCAGCTTCCAGGGACAAGCTTACTCGAACACTGCATATCCACAGACGGCCATGCGCCCATTTCTATACCACTACGACGTTACGCCGAGCGCGAATGAGCCGTCATTGCCGAACAAGTGCAGGAAATGCGGGCCGTTAACTAATTAGACCATCTTCTATTTCCTGGGCCGCACCCGTCGTCCTGTCCGGGAGATGAATGGGAGCCTCAGGTTGTGTCGACTATGGGGAGTTAAACATGCACCACCATCCCCGATTCTGCACCACTTCTCCGCATGACGGACGCCGTTGACGCTGTACGGCACGCTAAATTGTTTTCATCACTTGATCTTCGTGTGGGATACTTGACAAATTAACGTAGCTGAAGAAGACAAGTGCAAAACAGCGTTCCGGACACCTTCCGGTCTGTACGAGTTTTCCCGCATGCATTTTGGGGCTGCGAACAGCGCCAAGTACGTTCAGCGCGCCATGGATATTGCCCTCGGCGCGTTGAAAGATCCTGCTTGTGTCGTGTATCTAGACGACATATTAGTCGTGGGCACAACAGAGGATGGACACCTTCGGAAATTCTCCAAAGGCTATTCGATGTCGGATTCCGATTAACCGAGAAAAATGCCCAATTTCTCTCGGCCACGATCCCATACTTGGGACATACCTCATCTGCATACGGTATTCAACCTTTGCCTGAAAGAGTAGCAGTGGTAGCGACCTTCATTACTCCAACGTCTTTGAAACAGCTGCAGACATTTTGTGTTTCGTGTCGTACTTGCGCAAGCTTGTTCGGAACTTCGCATCGACAACAGCTCCACTGACAAATATGCTTAAGAAAGCGTCCACTTTTGCGTGGGGCCCTTCCCAAGATGCCGAATTTCAAGCCCTCAAGCACCGTCTGACACAGTGCTCAGTTTTGTGTCCTTTCCCGGACAAACTTAGCTTCACATTGACGCAAGCCAGGTTTGTCTAAGAGCGGTCTTCGTTCAGCGTGACCCAGATGGAGTTGAACATGTTGTAGCTTACGCCAGCCGCAAGTTATCAGGACTGGAACGCCATTACATTCGTACGATTTGGAGTGCATGGCTGTTGTCTGGAGCATGGACGAGAAGTCCCGTCACTACTTGTTTGGCCGCAAATTCATGGTGGGGACGGGAGAACGCTGCGATTGCATGGATATTTGCTAAGCAACACCTGAAGCACAAGTTCGCCCGCTGGATCATCCGACTACAAGACTACACTTACGACGTGAAGCATCGAGCAGGGGCGCTAAACCAGGTTGCCGATGCGCTGTCGCGGAACCCTTACGAGGAAAGCTTACCACAAGCGAAAGAAGGCTGGATTTGGTTCTAGCAGCAGCATGCTTCGAACTCTCAATGGTACGATTCAGATTTGGCAGCAATAATAACGTTCCTTGAAGACACGCAGAGGAATTCAAGGTTTGTCATCCGCGGAAGAACATTGTATCGACGCCATTGGACAAGCAACCGAGAAAAACGCCACCTCTTAGTGATTCCATCGACCATGCGTTCTGAAATCCTGCACGCCATCCATGATGACCCGGAAGGTGGACACAAAGGCCGGCGAGCTACTCTTCTGAAGATCCAGGAACGTTTCTTGTGGCCAAGGATGGAGAGAAGCGTTCAATTGTACGTCCCAAGCTGCGAGGCCTGCCAATAGCATAAGCGTCTGCCGGCATGATAACATGAACGACTGACACCTATTCCACTCCATGACCCTATTTTCAACACCATCGGGATTGATCACGCCGGTCCACAACCAGCTACAGCCGCAGGAAACCGGTACATTGCGGTCGCAGTGTGGACCACTTGTCGAAGTCTGTGGTGCCTTCTCTCGCAGCTGGTTTTGTAATCAAATTTCTACAGGACCGTTTTGAATAAAAGCACGGCCTACCTAAAAAGATCATTTCAGACATGGCAACTACTTACCGCAGTCGTGAACTCCGATCGTACCTGCGAAATGCTGGTATTGAACATCATTTCACTTCGGCATACCATCCACAAGCGAATGACCTAACGGAGAGGCACAACCAGACCCTAATGGCTCGACTCATTCCTTACTGCAGCAAGAAGAAACCAAATCAAGCAGACTGGGATGATCACCTGCAGGCAGCCGCGCACGCGATTAAAGGGGCCATGACACGGTCGCCCAAAAATTTGTTGTTTTCAGCGAAAACTAAAAGTAGAGGTTTTATTACGCCTATACAGATTTCAAAATTGGGCCGTGAAAGAATATTTCAGTGCAAAACAAGCCCTAGAAGTCGCCGGCTGTACAGCCCACCCACGCCGGCGACCGCCATTTTGCATTGGTGTGTGTGACGTCATGCGCAGCACGGAACGGAGCCGTGGTCTTCTACCAAAGCTTCAGCCGCTGCAAATTGTTCAACTTCAGTGCCAAGCTGAAGAAAGCTAAAATATCTCGATATCAGAAGCAGCATGACCACGAAACAATATCGTTCGCCGCAAGGCAGATGCTTGCACAGCTAGCTGCTCGTTACGTCACGGCTCGCAAGTGCACCAGTGTTGCCTGACACTCGGGCCGCTCGCGTGTATATAAAAATATTCGTTTATAAATTAAGTGCTCGACCAAATGCGCTAAAATTTCGCCACCTTATTTGTGAATCCGCAAGGATCAATCCCCACAACACAGAATATGATCAACCATTGGATGTCAAGGCCCCTTTAAAACGGCGTTCCAAGTTTGCGTTGGAACTTCACCTTATGAAATTGTCTACGAGCAGATTCCGAAGCTGACGGCCGTCAAGAATTTGAGCACCCACTTAATAGTAGGACACACCGCTTAACGACAGACCGCCGGCCGCGTCATCCGGGCTAAGGCACGCAAGACAGCTGCAAACACGCAAGAGGCCCAGAAACGGTACTATAACCGCCGCCACCGACCAGCGCCACAGTACAAGGTCGGAGACGAGGTGTGGGTACAACGATGCACGCGATCGCCGGGTAAAAAGCTTTACCCGAAGTACGAAGGTCATTTCGTCATCACATAAAGGCTGGTTGAGAACACGTGGCTTGTAGGTTATCCGGCATGTGAAACGAGTGTGGACAGACGCAGGAAAAACTATTTTTCTGTGCACGTGCCTCGTCTCAAGAAAAGAGGGCTTCGGCAGAACTGAACAGTTGCGTTTCGTGTGTCTTTTTTTTATATATGCACCGACACAGTGTGGCCGAATGTGATGACTGAAGTCGAAGAGGCTCAACTGGTTGTGGGTTCCGGGCTCTATATATATTATATATATATATATATATATATATTCTATATATATATATATATATATATATATATATATATATATATATTCAGTAATTCAGCTTCTTTGAGCAACCTTAATAACGGTAAAGGTGCTCTTATTTTCTTATAGCTCGATCATACTGCCCCTCGGCACTTCATCATGTGTACAATACGTATAACGCAATTTACAATAAATGAGTAAAGTACAAATTTAGCAATAAAAGCAGTCATGGCCGAGCTTAGGTAGCTTCGCAACATTAATATCTGCGTTTTGTGATATATCTACTGCTGACACGTATATGGCTGCTTTAAACAATTATTTGCGTCTTTGAAATGCAAAGTCTACGAGACAAATATCTAAGGCTATAGACTTGTCAAAACTCTCGTTTGCGGCCTAAGTTTTTTTCCACAAACAACACTCTGCGAAATTTGGACGGCTCCCATGTGAACAAAATTTTTTTCTTTCCGAAAAATTCTAGCACTTGACTGCTTTCAATGCGAAAATTACATATGATTTTTTTTTCGAATGTACTTCAGATGGCTGCCAAATTGACTGGGACGTTTGGCCTTCAGTGATCGAGCTGGCTCACGACAGCCGAACCTTCGCAAGGACAGTGGCCTCTCGGTCGGTGTGCTTGTTTATTAAAACTAAAGAATTCGACGCCTCCCACATTCAGCGACACGTTGCTGCGCTAACCTTGGAAAAACACCACAGGCGTACAAACACCAAAAGGGAGGGTGCGGGGGGCGGCAGCCACCCTCTTTAATGATCGAAAGGGGCGCCATGGCTGCCCCCTTACATTTGCTTAGTCATGCCTGTGTCCTATCACTGTTGAAATCGCAGGGTTGGTTGGCAGGTTTGTGACACTAATTTTGACGCTGCATTGCACGAAGTGTTTATGTCCCATTCTACACACGGAATGCCGGGGACCAAAAGCAGGCTGTTATGAGAAGCAGGTGATCACTTAATTTCATTTCAGCATCCATTGCGAAGGTAGCTTTCTTTGGACTTCGAATAACAAAGGAAGCTGGATGGGGGGTGAGACACCCTCCCCCCCCTGATCGAGAGCCTGCGCACGCGTATGGAAAACGCATTGCTGTATTAGTGTCCGCTCTAGTTTTTATGCTTCAGGTTGAATATAAAGTATGTTTGGTTTAGTGCAATACTGAATATATGTGAAAGTGCGTAGGTACAACGTTTGGGGATGTTTCTAATAGAATTTTTTTCTCGTTTCAGGCACACCAGTAGTAGTGACGGCACCGGTAGCAGCGAGCAAGACGCTCGTGTAGATAGTGCGATTACGTCACAGTGTTAGTCGGCGATCAGAAAAGATACCCGCAGAACTTTTCTGAAAACTGCAACAAATTAAGTATATTGGAATGGGGCGAGCCGCCAAGGTTTTCCTGAAAATCACCAGCGTTATTGCCTCGCTCACCATTGAAAACACCACTCGAGACTTTAATGAAGTTCTAATGCTATTACAGCGAAACCTCGGTAATACGAATCTCACGGGACCACCAAAAATATTCTTATCACCCGAAATTCGTATCACCAGAAAGCATGAAAAATTTGCATGCGACAAAAGAAAGCTGGCAGACATTATCATTTATTGTTTTTCGAGGCCGCAGCAACGCCAGAAAGAACCCTGAATGATTGTCAGTTAAGTTTTTAGATGTCGGCAATCATACCAGCACTCGTAAGTAACGGCCCGTACGCGCGTATTTAATTAATGAACCAGGTGCGTTGTGACCCGCGACAGCAGTAGCCCCTTCCAAATTTTAATATGCTTTTTCATAACCCCAGAGTACTGCGACGATTGTAACGAAAGAAGCGCTTTGACGCGATGGATCAAGGCCACAAAATTACAGAACCCCGGTCCTGTGTTATAATTTTTGCAATCACGGAGGTGTTGGGGATGTTTTCTGGGAGATTTATGGCCGTTCCCGCACAAGTGCGACCTCAACGTTCACACATCTTGACGTTGTGAGGCCTGACTCCTTCGCCGGCACCGTCCTCGCCTTCTTTCGCTCCTCGTCCACCTTTCATAGGATGTCTGATGCACGAGGCAGGCACGTGTAAACACAGTATAACGACAGCAGCCCGCGTCGATGCGTTAGAAATAAAAAAGCACGGCGCTAATGTCCTCTGTAATCTACACGCGAAGGCACACGGAGGCAGATAAGAGCTTCAAAGATTCGCGCACACAACCTCGGAGGCCGTGACGCGTCTCTGAAGGTTTATTCTGACCGTAAGACAAGTTTTTTTCTTACACCGCAATTCTGACGATTCGGGGGTGCGGCGCACATGCCCACGTTTGCGTTCCCGCGCTCGCACGTGCTTGAAGCGCCTTCCGCGACAGCGCGGTCAGTACCTTTTGGTACCTGAGCGGTAGCGTACGTTCGTGTCAAACGACGCTGGGTGAAAATCGGTTCGCAACAACCGTACTCCATTACATTGCAGACCGATGGGCCATGGCCAGGACCAACGAAAAGTTCGTGTCACCCCGAAATTCGTATGAGCTGTGATCGTATTACCGAGGTTTCACTGTAGTCTACTTCAGGCGTATTGGGCAGGACGAAGTCAGGAGGAGACATTGGTGACACTGCCGCCACTTTATATACCAGGGCGAGATGTCGCTCGCAATGCCGCGCCCCTCTTTGTCGCACGAAACTCCAAGAAGTATCAAACTTACGGGTAAGTCTGATTGGATATTGTTTGATATTTTCCGTTGAAATCAGAATGTACGAAGGCTACGGTTTGCGCAGTTTCACGTTTTAGAGCATCGACACTTGCATGTGTTTGTTCTCACCTTCTTAGTGATTATGTACAGTCTTTCTTCTATTTTGCCGCACCGTCACATTTTCATCAAGGTATTTATTCATGTTTGTGTAATTTGCGATGTTTAAAATTTTCCTTCTATTGGTAGCGACTCCAAGCAGCAAGCTACGCAAATTTGAAGGCAGCATGATTGGATACTTTTGAAATATATAGCGCCAATAAAACAATTGTTATTGGTAACGTGTGCCAGGTTGTGCATTTCATTATGTACTTTTAGTGAAGTTTCCATGCTACTAACACAAACATACGACTAGCACGTTCAACCACCAATCACACGCACGGATAAAATATCATAATAAAAAGCTAACAACATGCAATATCATGACGGACGATTTTTTCAGCGTACAACTTTTAGGTTACCTTTAAGCTTTCTGTCTTTTCTGCATAGGGACTGCGTGTACAGTCGAGTCTTGTTACAAGGAAGCACTATCGGGACCATAGGTTAGTTGGTTATATTCGATATACCTTGTAATAGTTGAGAGAAAGATCGGCTCTAAGCAATCGGCAGTCTGGCTGGCGCAGAATGCCTAGATATAAAAACACCATATTCTAGACTTTAAAGCCCCTGTTAATGAGGTAACACTTACCCGTCTACTTTGCGGCGTTTCAAACTACATAGACTAGAGCACAAGAAGGTCAAATAACAACAGAAGAAAGCTCGTTTGCCAAAAGAAGCATGCGGTTGTTGTTTTGAATTTTCTTCTAATATTTATTTTGCTTTATATTCTACCGTTCCAGTTTTGAGCCTCGCGCGAACGAAACATTTCCTCGTTACAGCCGGCATCCCGGCGGCTCTAATCCTAAAAAATAATGGAAATGGAATGTTTCCTCCGAGCCTTGATAACTTTTTCTGCAGCGGCAGATATCTTAAGATGGTGAGAGACATGAGGTGAGGCAGGAATTAAAGAAAGTATTTAATTAACCGTTTTATTTATATATATTGCCCCTACCTCCCCCTATCGTTCCTAGGAAGAGTCCTTGCTACTCCCATGGTTGGCCAGTAAATATTCTCTTCTTGATCTGGTTCAAGCCGACGTATGCTCCACCGTCACAGAAACGCTACGATACCAAGCGCTCTGTCATAGCCTGCATTCATAGGCGTGCGCAGGGCTCCCCTTCAGGGGCTGCGAAGGTTCGTCGCAGCGCCCCCCCCCCTCCCTATTATGTCATTCGCGCCCCTCCTCTTAGGTGAATCAAGGGCGGCCGACCCCCCCCCCCCCCATGCGCACGCCTATGGCTGCATTTACCTCATTCATAATTTTACTCCTATTATTAGCCAAGGAACACGGTCGAGAATATACGTTCGTTAAGTGAATATTGCATGCACGTGTTCGTTGAACACTCTGTGATATTTCTTCGTGTTTTAGCATAAAAAAGAGATTTCGACTTTCAACCCACCGAAAATCAGAAAGACTTTGTGGAATATTCAAGGCGCATTCGGTAGTAAACATTTTTCGTGCATGCACAAAACACAAATCGGTAATCATCGCACGTTAACGTATCCTCGCGACGCTCGACGCAGTGCGATGCAATAATAATATGCGCCAGACGGGAACAAAAAACGCAACTTTCTCGCGCACGTAAGGAGGCGTCATCTGTCGCGCTGCATACAAAATTCCGTTAGGCACAGCTACAATGCTACCGATCTCAGAGGCTTTGTAATGCGAACGCGTTTTTCGATTGGCAACGGAGAGATGGCGATACTCGGCGGAGGCCGTGCCTTTGTCGCGCGGAATTTGATGTTATCGCCTCATGCTCTGAGGCAAAAGTTATTTCTTCATAATGGTGTAATAGTAGCGCAAAACAGACAAAGAAAAGAAGGCGAAGACGTTTGGCTTCAAAGTTATCTCCAATAATGGCAGCTCAACTACGCGACATGTTGGACTCTGCCTACATACACACACAAAGAAAGCAGAGCTTGGGATCGTAAAACTTCACAGCATACTCTGCGTTGAGAGGTACCTCCGCGGTGGTGCAATGGTTGCGGTGCTTGGCTGATGTCACAAAAAGTCGCTGGTTCGATCCATGCCGTGGCGGTCGCATTTCGATGGAGGCGAAATGGTATAGAGGCCCGTGCTCTTCGCGATGTCAGTGTACGGTAAAAAACACCAGATGGCGGAAATATCAGAACACGTACAGTAAGGTGTGCCTAATAATAAAACCATGGTTTTGGCCCGAAAAACCCCGCAAATTATGGGTTGTGAAGTCTTACTGAATAGAAATTATGGAGAGTACTTACTGAATGACTGGCTGTTTGCGAATGTCGCCTATTTACGCTGTAATCATGTGATTTTGTGCATATGATATGTGTCGTATGTCAGCACTGTATTGCTCTGGGTGGTTGCATCTAATGCCCGAAAGATATCCGTGACACCACGTAATATTTCGCTATCACTGACTACGCATTC
Organism: Rhipicephalus sanguineus; assembly: GCF_013339695.2. Classification (NCBI taxonomy): domain Eukaryota; kingdom Metazoa; phylum Arthropoda; class Arachnida; order Ixodida; family Ixodidae; genus Rhipicephalus; species Rhipicephalus sanguineus. The sequence continues at coordinate 9,133 of NW_023615028.1, forward strand.
AAGTAAGGCAATGTGTACGTGTGCCATTAACAGTCATGTCAGTAAAATTAAAAATTTTGAATCTACGCTTAATAGACTTTAAGAACGTGCAGCACGATTGTCAGGTTTGGCTACGTCGCGCCAATTAGGCTACCAATTTTGGGTCAGTGGCGGCATAAAAATTGTCTTGGCTACACTACTACGTTTTGGCTAGGCTTTTGTTGCCTATTATGAACCAAATTACAGAATATCTTGTGGGGTCGCGGTCGATCCCGTTCGAGCATGCGGTGTGAAAAGATGGTGACCGAGGTACGTTTCCATCTCCTGAAATCCAATCTTGCGCTTGCATTACACAAAAAAAATACTTTTGGATACGTGGCTGGCAGTCGGGGCGGAGAACTCTTTCATGGAACATTCATGGAACACTGATGGAACTCTTTCGCAGACCACCTATTGTAGAACGCGACTTTAAACTGTAAGTGTAAGTGAACAGGACAACCGAAAACGCTCCGCATCCAGGACGCTCTGCACTCATCTACGTTATAAATTGGATATCCGATGAAATACTTGTGCCCTTTCTTAGGGGTAGGTATGGAGTACGACTCTAGAATATTATTTGCTCGGACTTCGCCATCACGCGAGACGCGATTGTGGAGGTGACTACAATTTATGCTGTCATCTCAGCAACTGCGATTTTGAGCACATTCAAACAGGACTCATTTTCATTGCCGCTGGTACTTCCGGCCCTTTTAAGAAAAGTCACGCAAGAAGCCTAAAGAAAATGTAATTTCTGCAATGCAGCAAGAAACTTCGTCATCCTGCTGGAAATGAGCACTAAAGTCAACAACGCAAACTTTAACACGGGTAGTAAGGATTTTGAAGTATTTTTCACTGTACTTATCTACATTTGCACCAAAAAGCTGTTGAATTTATTGATTTCAGTAACAATATTGCAGTTGTTTTCAGACACGCGTGGCTTCTTTTGACTAGCTTTACGGCCCTCGGCTCACGTTGGCTCCATTTTGACTTGTTTTTTCCGATGTCTTCGCTACTTTGTCTTTTCGACCTGGCAACACTGGTGTGCTGTTGTCGGCGACTGAAACGTGACAGTCGAAGCGCGCGGCTGCTGGCGGTGACGGCGAGGGCGCTGGTAACGCATGGTGACAGCAAGGTAAATGTAACTGGTAGCGAAGCTTCCATAGAAGCCCATACGTTCAGTAAATGGCAGCTCGATCATCAGCTGTTCAATGGGCTTAGCGCCATCTCTGTGAGGAGGAAACACTTTCGGGGGAACAAAAAATAAAGTGGATGGAACGCAATATCTGGTAAACAAGTGACGTCATTTTGTTGGTACTAGCGCGAAATCTGACCTCCAATTATCTTTCTTAGGCCCCTGATCGCTAAGGACTCGCGCTACGGCGAGCCGGCAAGCCCTTGGCGAGTGCGCTTGAAGCCAACGCTAGCAAAACTAATATCGACCCTTGAATAAACAGCGGTGTTTAAGTGTACCGCCGTTCAATTCGCCTTGGCTTTACTAAGAAACATTATTCTTGGAGCATTTATTCTGCATTCGTGTCATCTTCCACAGCGTGAATAAAGCAGGCATAGCGTACCTCTCATTCTTGGAAACATTTCGGCGCGCACACAAAAGACGAAAACGAAAGGCGAGAAGACAAACGGGCGCGAACTCACAACTAAGTTTATTGAAGCAAGTACACGAAATATATAACCCAGGGTAGCTCAAGAGCGCCTGTGCGTAAAAACAAACAAACAAACAAACAAGCAAAACATAAAGAAACAAAAGAAAAACACATCATGACAGTAATTTTGCAGAAATATCTACAACGTGCAGCAGATTGTAAAAGTCAAGTGCTACTCAAAAAGGTGAACTCCTTGTCAGTTAGTGCAATCGATGGGTTGCTTACGCATTTATCAGCACACCTTCTAATATGGAAAGTTTCAACTATTTCCCAAGTTATCTTGTCTTTATGATAAAACAAAATGTTAGTATCACACCACACAGGATGACATTGGCAGTTCCTGCAATGGTCGGCTAGATGGGAGTTATTGCTATTATCCAATGACTTCATATGTTCATTAAGGCGAATGTTGTTGCATCGGCCAGTCTGACCTATATACACACGACCGCAGGTTAAGGGCAATAAATAAACTGCCCCTATCCTGTACCTCATGAACTTTCCGCTTTCTTTTGAAAGGCAAACACGTTTATTCTTCTTGATTTTTTTTGTCGAATTTTTGGTCCACCGCACGACAGATGCGTTGAATCTTATTGGGTGCACTGAAAACAACCTCTACACCGAACCGATTGGCTATGTGCTTTAGTTGATGGGAAAAACGATGAATGTAGGTACAACATCGAAGCGTTTGCGTTGAGTGTCTTTCTTTGTAGAAGCATGCTCTGATCTAGCCTTTAAAAACTTAATAATCTTTTCAACAGCTCTGCGTACAACATTGTCCGGGTATGCAGCCATTTTTAGACGGTTGATTTGACGTGAAAATGCTAAACTCATGGTATGAATGCATTACTTCGACAAGGCACTCCTCAGACAAGTTTCCTTATGCTTTGCTTGTTTGTTTGATTCGTTTTACGCACATGCGCTCTTGAGGTACTCTGGGTTATATATTTCGTGTACTTCCTTCAATAATCTTAGTTGTGAGTTCGCGCCCGTTTGTCTTCTCGCCTTTCCTTTTCGTCTTTCGTGTGCGCGCCGAAATGTTTCCAAGAATGTCCTGCAACCAACTCGCCCAGCTCTCTATACTGTTACAGTACCTCTCATGTTTGCAGCGTTGCTTATTTGCTTCGCACATGCGCAGGGGACTTAAAGAGTGCATTGCATGTGTGCTTCAGTTCTAACGAGAACAAATGACGCCTGGTCACGCCAAAATAATGATCCTTCAGTTTGATTCAATGGTCACAATAACGCAATTTTATCCCACCCTACACAATGAGCAACAAATGTAATAAGTACAGAAAGTGCGTAGACTATGTGCACTATGTTTTGTTTTATGTTCCGACAAATTAACCTTATGTGTAACGTATCAAAGCATGCGAAATGTAGCGCGACAGATAACTTAGCGATCTGCTCACCGATAACAGGAAATATAGTAGGCACTGCGTGTTCACGAAGGAAACCGGGCAGCAGGAATACTGATTCATGAAAATGCAGAAACACAGTACTCCGAACCGTTGCCCCGGTGTCTTATCTAGAAGAGTGGGCTCGCAAGGCGTACGTGTGTTGCTATTGCATCCTGGGAACACCACATCGTTTCCGCGGGTACCGAGGAAAGCGTTCGGCGTTTAATGTTAGCCGTGTCGTGCCGCTGCCCGTTCAACACCAGAACCAACACGTTCACCAACGATGAAACTCACCTCGCAACTTCGCGCACAACAGAAATCAAATTCTCAGCACAATAATTCACAGAACATGTGAGGGGGCGTGTCGTCGCAGACGAACATACGAGCGTGCCTTTCCATGCACCGCAAGGGCTGCACTGAATAACAATGACGTGCACCTCTCTTCAGGGGGCGCTAAGAAAAAGGTTTTTCGTAATAATTAAACACTGTCATACATTCTTGGCACATTGCACCTGCATAATATTGTTCGTGGAGTAAATGTAATTTGTAAAACATAAGGATTTCTTTACCCTTGAATAAAACTTCGTTTTTTTGTTTTTAGTGTTAATTCCCTCCAAACATAGTCGCGTTTCAATCGCAGTACCCATAACTCCCCTTGGTGGTGTCGTTGGGAATAGGTTGTGAACCGCTTTTCACCAGAAGCTTCGCGTCCTATTTGGATCGACCTTGGTGACAGCATCCGGTAGGCAGATTTTGAATCTGTGATCCGCGGTAGCGCCGACGGAGCCTGCTTGCCATGGCTTCAGAACAGTGCGCTCATGTGCCAGCCCGTGCGAAGCGGCTGGAGCTGGCGGGCGTGGGTTACGAAGGGTTGCAGCGCTCAGCCGGCGCCACCACTGAGCTACTGCTTACAGGAAGCAGTCACCATGATTCACGAACCCTTTTGCCCTCACTGGCTCCCTCACCATCAACATCCACGCACTCCGAGTATCGCGTTTGAATCGCCGTGCCCTGTACGTTTCATCCCCGTTTCTTGCTATTTCTAAATAGCTGTAAATGACGTGAACTAGGCGAGAACACGCGTGTGCAGGTGACAGTTTAATCATCAGTGTGAGTTTGAATAAGGTTACTTGCGAATTCAGCGCTTTCCTCTGTTTTTTCTCTCCTTGTTTCGACGTCGTTTTGGCTTTCCTATGAAGATTTTTCATTAGTATGAACTCGCCCGATGGCCGATTCTCTTGATAATGTGCCTGTCAGAACCAAAGTGTGTTGTCGTCAAATACGAGGTATCGGGTGAAGTATAGGCGCCAGCAGAGCTCTCCATTAGGGGCGGGGGGGGGGGGGAGAGAGGCCTAAGATTCTCCGCAGCACCCTCCCCCCCCTCCCCCCCCCCCCCCCCCCCCCCCGGCGCTCTCCTGTTGAGTGCGAAATATGAAAAAATTGAAATGAAGCGCTGATCTGCTCCTGGAAACGGTCTGTCTCTGGTCCCCGGCTTTCCGGAGGTGAAGCTACACAGTTCTCGCTTGGCTACATCTGTGGACCGCGGCCACCAATATCGTGCAAACATTCGGCAGATATCCCACGCATTGTAGGAGTCGATGTCATGCGAAACGGTAAACGAGTAGCAATCTATGCCGCATGTTATTTTTCCTTGCCTCGTTTTGCACTTCCGCCGGGATCAGCACACCTATGACGAAGTAAGGATGTCACGTGATAACGTCATTATGTGCCGTCCCTTTATGTGGCGTCGTAGTGACGCCAAAATGACGTCACAATATTTTCAGATCTGTGGCGTCATCACATGACAAATTTTGTATCACTTCGTGGGATGATGATTGTTTCATCATTTTGTGTGCGACGCCGCCGCCCACTGTAGGCGCTTGGTGAGGCATCTAAGGATTTCACCTAAGTATCGATAGCAGAAGAGCGGCCGGATTTGCAGGTGCGAGCGCTTATGTCACAGTTCGTCAAGGTATTGTGCGAAAGCGCGTTCGCGAGCCGAGCAGAACAGCAAACGAAGTTGGAGGATCGAAGAACGTAAAGCGTGAGAGGCGCGCTACCGAAGCGGGCGGACGAGGAATGCGAAGCCCGGCGGGCCGAAGCAAACGGTTACATGCGCCTCGGAACCCACGAATGCCTGGCAGGAGCCAATGCGAGTGGCAAGAGTGGAATGCTTGGTGGCGACGAAGGAGGTTAAAGAGAATTGCTGGAGTGCAAATTATGATTCAATGGTGAAGCCTTACCCACCGTAAGATAGCGCCGCGGCCAGCACCTTCATCGGGGCCTGATAAAACCTTAGCCCTCAGTAAAGGAAAAGGAGCGCTTTCCTTCCACGCCGTACAAGTTTAATGTGGCAAATTCTTCCGGACAGATAGCGCCCAATGTGTAATAGTTTCTTAATCGCGAACAATTCATCCTCTTAGTCCAGCTGATGTCGTGTTTTCCTGACATCGTCAAAATCTCGATTAGCAAGGTGGATGTGCTTTCGCTCTAAAAATAGCGAAGATGATGAGCATTAGCATGTACTTTCAAAGGTGCGGAATCCTCACTGCCGTACTGTCAATGGAGCCGACTTGCTATTAACAGACGTGTTTAGTAGCGGTATTACAGACATATAACAATTTCTGGCAATCAGCCCTCTTTAATGAACTCTGTTATGCAGGATTAGGGAAGCACTCTACCCTGAACCTGGGTGGAATAGGGTACTCCGTGGAATGCCATACTTGCTATTCCAGCATGCATTATGCAATGCATATAGTTAAAAATTTTTGCATTTGCGGTGCATAATACATCAATCTGCGAGTGAAACCAATTGTGAGCAGAAAGCTATCTGCTCAATGAAAAATTGGCCGCCGTCCCGCCCTACGAGCGTGAATGTCCAGCGAAGCTATATCAAACACCATACATGCTGTTTGAGTGCGCGGGAGGTGGAGGGGTATATGTTTTTATTATGACTTTGGAGCAATGGTTGTTAAAATCGCTTTGTGGTTGCTGTGGTAGACAGTGATCGGTTCTGTGACCATTTTCAGCAAGGCGAATTTGTTTCGTTCGCCGAGCATTGTATACACGCTATTTTTCTGGTGTCTCTAATTTCCGAGGCCTAACCATGGTGGTCTTAGAATGAACTGAATAGGTTGCTAGATGTGTGTCCCTTTTCTATATGAAAGCGGGAATTCATTCGAAGCCGCCGTGTGAAGTGCAAAGCAGCTGCAACCTAATCTTTACCGAGGAAGCGTGGGAGGGTGTTCCCGTTGTTCACAGGTGCCTTATCATCCATCAGACGTTTTTGATGCTTGTTACGTAGTTTTCTTTATCGAAACGAATGCTAAGCTATATGCTGTATGCGTGATTGCAAAGAAAGGTATGCCGTTTGCCATCAATTGTCAAGGGACCCCTAAATCACCCAGACGTCGAAATTCAGTTGTGGCGTCGCAGTTGTGCACGAGTCTACAGCGAAGGCGTTCGTCGGCTCGTCTGTCCACATCTCTTTATGCCCTTCCTCAGTGTCCGAGGTGAAACGCTAGGAGCGCTCGCATTTGCTATCAGTAGAGCACGCGAGTGCGAGCGTGTGTTGGTGTTTTAGGGGCTGGCGTTTTGCGTTTACGCCCCGTAGGCCACGTGGTTTCTGCCACGCGTTTTCTGCCCAAGCGTCTTTCTGCCCACGGAGGCAATACCGCTGGGGCGTTGAGGTATACAGCTTAGCTGTAGAACAGCTATGGCCTTCCGATCGCGTTATAGTTCTCGCTTGCCGTGGTGGCGCTCAACATCGGGAAAGGAGACCCCTTGCAAAGGCGGCCTGCTGGTTGCGTGCATTCGTTTTAAATGCGAAGCATTTCTTAGGGAACTTCTGCGACTTTGAGCATATCTATCTATCTATCTATCTATCTATCTATCTATCTATCTATCTATCTATCTATCTATCTATCTATCTATCTATCTATCTATCTATCTATCTATCTATCTATCTATCTATCTATCTATCTATCTATCTATCTATCTATCTATCTATCTATCTAGCCGCCTACGACTTTCTGCTCTCCTGGTCGCTTGGTTAATGGAATGTACACCAAAATTGGTATGGCATAACATGACTGTATGACGAACATCACTGACAAGTCATAACATGAAAATCATGGCACGCATGACATGTACAGCATGATTTACATGGAATAACACGTTTCGTGCTAGTTGGTTGTTCATACCAAGGCGAAAACAGCGCGTACAGACGAGTACGAACAGACACAAGAAAAGGCACAGACACAGTGTCTGTGCCTTTTCTTGTGTCTGTTCGTACTCGTCTGTACGCGCTGTTTTCGCCTCGGTATGATTTACATCCCACCCTCATGGTGCGCTGGCGGCCGTTTCGCTAGCTTGGTCTACCCCGAAATTGGTATCTTCTGACGTGACTTTGTGGCGAATATTAATAACAGGAGTTAACATGAAAGTTATGACACGCATGTCATGTACAGCATGACTTACGTGCCACGCTCATGGTGCGCTGGCGGCCGCTTCGCTAGCTTGATATACACCAAAATTGGTATCTTCCGACGCGACTGTGTGACGAACATAAATAACACGAGTTAACATGAAAATCATGACACGCATGTCAAGTACAGCATGACTTACGTGCCACGCTCATGGGGCGCTGGAGGCCGTTTCGCTAGCTTGATCTAGCCCGAAGTTGGTATTGCGCGACGTTACTGTGTGACGAACAAAAATAATACGAGTTAACATGAAAATCCTGACACGCAAGTCATGTACAGCATGGCTTACGTGCCACGCTCATGGTGCGCTGGCGGCCGTTTCGCTAGCTTGATATACACCGAAGTTGGTATCTTGCGATGTGACTGTGTGACGAACATAAATAACGCGAGTTAACATGGAAGTCATGACACACATGTCATGGACAGCATGACTTACGTGCCACGCTCATGGTGCGCTGGCAGCCATTTCGCTAGCTTGATCTACCCCGAAGTTGGTATTGCGCGACGTTACTGTGTGAAGAACATAAATAATAGGAGTTAACATGAAAACCATGAAACGCATTTTCCTCATTGACATACAAGTCGATGAATGCAGCTCTTTACTGGCTGCTTCGCATTACATCAATTCCCACAATGCGTGGGATCTGCCGGCTTTTTATTGGTCAGTATAGTCGCCTCTTCTTGCCCTGTGATGGCATTTCGGTAATTTATGTGCAAGACACGTCGGCTGACATACCGGTATTGTTGCCCTCACTGTTACTGCTATTATACGCCAGTAGGTTACGTCAAGGACGATAAAGTACAATTTACAAGCCTGTGACACTGTGATATGTCGCCAAAGTTGTCTTTTTTTTCATCAGGAGACAAAAATTTCACTGCTGCTTGTTGAAATTCTTAGTGATTTCCATGCCCCGTCTGGTGCTCTTTACGTCGATGACTTCCTATTGCGCGAACTATTTTAGAATGCGTGATTAGATTTCGTGATTACAGTTACTGGAATCCTATCATATCAAGAGCAAAGGCAAGGAATGTATTAGCGACATATCGATATGTTTTTCAATGGCGAGTTTAAATTGTTTGATACGATGCTTTATTAGGAACGTAGCGGCGGCACGCATGCGCGGAGGGGGGGGGGCTCTACTTTTCGTGGTGTTTTTTTTTTCCGAAATAAAGTCCGTTCATGGTTGGTGCTAGCCCTGTGCACTGTGTTCTTTTCTTCTCTTCTTAAGTCCTTTCTTTTACACTTTTGCGCTAAGAAATGTCGTTTGTGATTACATTGTGCCTCGAAGCAAACCAGCCTGAAAATTTAGGCGCGACATATCGTGTCGGCAACGTGCGAATGGTTAATTTTGTTTTGTTGACACTGCACATTACACTAATAAGTGCCTCTTCAGATGATGCAAAATCAAACATATTTTTTAATTTGTAAACGCGTGACATTGTGTGACAATTCATAATCCTATTTTTTGCCTGGCTTTGATTGCTGAGCACATGAAGAGCAAAAGGAAATCGAGCTTGAGATTTTTGTGAAGAACAAGCCGACTGGAATAACGTATGCCGTGGAAAGTTTGTGGTAAACATAGCAGGGAGCCTGTAGCCTACAACGCGCTTCGTCCTTCAGCCTTAGTATTGAAGGTCGACGAGTCCAAAAATTCAACCTACTTGTCCCTTGCACACCACTTTTTGATGCATCGACATTTGACTCACCATGAGTCTGCAGTATGGCAGTTTTATGAATGTAAACTGCGCCCTTCCATTCGGAAGCTTGCGCAGATAGAGCTGTAATGACGTTGCTCCGCTTTTAACAATGGGTGAGAAAACGAACTTCTGATGTGTACGCCGGCAAGGCAAACTCAGGGTCCTTCTTGCTTCCATGTGTTCGTAGCCTTTACGCGACAGCGCCTCCAGAACACGGATTCTCGCACTGTACTCACTTTGAAATCGGTATTGATTTGCTAAATTTAAGAATTTGTCACAAGAAATTCGGAAATTTCGTCACCTTTAATGCTGTTTATTAAAAAAAATCTTCGTAGCCTGCGCTCCTCCGGCCCCTTTGTACGGATGCAAAACTTGCTGCAAGTAGACATATTGTTTTTTGCTGCTCGTGCAACCGCTCGTTTGTTCCGCTTGCGCGCATTTGCGGGGAGTGCGAGCTTCGGTTAATCCCTGCGATGAATCGCGTTAAATCAAGTGCTGCTTTCTTGCTTGCCTTGGCGTATTGGATTTGTTCACTTACGGTAAGTTTGTAGAATAAGCAATGAAGGTATTTGCAGCTTCCGTGCTGCGTCACTGGCTCCGTGGTCGAGGTACAGCTCTTGGGCATCTTGGTTACCGTGAAATATCTATGACAATAGCACATCGTAACAAAGCTGTCACAACAAGAAACTACATGTTTCTTCCTTCAGTGATGCGGCATATAACTCCTTTTCTTCAAGCGAGCGCATACGCTTGCATTCGCCTTAGTGTTTCCTTAGGAGTGCCGCGGTTTGGCGATATGCAGCGCCATCGCGGTCGCGTCTCAAAACTCCGCATGTCACGCGTTCTCCCATTTGAAGCGCGTCATTCAGCAGGCCGCCCCTCCGTATACCCTGGAAAAAAATGTTCGCAGTAATCATTACGTTGCACAGCTAGACATAGCAGCCAGACTTAGCCGCCAGACTTAGCAGGTCCTGCACAGCAGCAGCGCTTGCAACGCTGCTTGAGTTCAGCGCGGTTTGCACTAAGTCGCGCAAATCTTGGAACACCGAAACTGTACGATTCTGAAGTCTAATCTGGTTGCTTCTAGGTTGTCGCTAGGCTTTCAGCTACGTTATTCCTGACACGGATGTCTAAACTCAAGGAACCGAGCGTTTGCACTTTTCATAGATTTACGGGCACGTCGTCGTTGGCGTAGGGCTTCCATCGCTTCGGGCTCTTCTCGCCGCCGCCGTTGCTTTTCCCGTTCCCTAGTAAGGAAGCTTCCCACTAGTCGTGCCAAGCCTGACGGAACAGCGCAGCTGGGTGACCTTCTTTGTTTGTTGTTATTTTTTTCTGTCTTCTCTTTCTTTCCGTTTTACTTTGTTTCTTCTATCTCTATTTTTTATCTGTTTCTTACTATTTCTTTCTCGTTTTCGTCCTTTTTATCTTTATTTCTCTTTCCTCCCTTTCTTTCTCTCTGGTTTTTCTCTCTCTTTCTTTCTCTTTATTTCTTTCTTTGTCTTTCTATTTGTTCCATCTATTTCTCTCTCTGCTTGTTTCTCTCGCCTTCTGTCTTTCTTCGCTTTCTATATCTTACTCTGTCTTTCTATCTTTTGATGTTTTTATTCTCACTATTTCTCTTTATTTTCTCTCTTTCTTTCTATTGCTTTCTCTCTCTCTCTCTTAGTGAAGCAGTGTTGACTAGTGGGATTTGCCCAATTTCTTTGACACATACCCATTGATGCCAGCTCAAACAGTTTCGCTGTTAAAAGAAATACAAGAAAGGGAAGCAAGCAAGAATAAAACGTGGCTGATTCCTCCGTCATAGGAATCGGTATAACAATAAAGTGAAACGTGCCTCCACAGAAGTACTGCTTACTCTGTGATGATAAATGAGATATTGTACAGTGCCTATTGGAGTTTGGCAGCTATAGCACCGTTTGATGTGTGCACCTACGTTGACGCCTAGTGGTACATCTCTATCGCAGCGACTAACGCTCTTGATCATGAATAACCGTTGTGGTAGCTGAAGTTGTTGACATATACAGAGCGTATCGTGAATTCAGTGCAAAGATGACATCAACAAGCCCATAACAAACACTGGTACTCTATATGCACTTCAAAGCACCGTCAATTTAGGAAATAGCGGCATGGTGTGCGCTCCTGAGTAAAAGAGTAACCTGCGCTTGTGTTCATGCATACACTACCATACTGCGCTTCATCAAAACGTGATGCAGAGGTTCGTACTTGAGCCGCGAACGCGCGCAGGCGTGGCACCTCTCACTGGCCTCTGTCTCGCTCGACCAAGGCACAACATTCGCTCGTCGACATCGCTGCCTTTTTGCGGCGCTTATTTCAGCAGTTTTATGACTCGGTGCTATCGAACTCGAAGCAGTCGGCGCCGGAGAAACACAGTTGGTGCACGTGGAAGCTGCACTACTCCGACACGAGCCGTCACACGCTATCACGAAATGAAGGGAAAAGAACGTAACTGCGTATAGGGAGACTCCCAGATGCTCGTACGGCCAGTGTTCACAGCTGGTATAGAGACGCTTTAACTACGGCCTGAGAATTTGCGCGCCGGCAGGGTTCCTGCCGGGCCCAATCTCGGAGACCATGCTTTAACTGAGACATCGCCGAATCGCTCCCTATCGGTAGTAGTTAATATCAACACACAGTATTTCACAACACGGCTCACGGACGGCGGCACCGCGTGCCCCGCCTAGCCTTGCCATCAGAGAGCACAGTGCAAGAGAGAATGTGTGAGTGGTATAAGGCGCGTTTTTGGCGTGTCCTGCATGCGCGTTGGTAGCCTAGTCAATAGAGCGGCGGGCGGTAAATCATAGATTTGATTCCCGCCGGGGACACTTTTTTCCTAGTTATTTTTCTTTTTCATCCGTTTTCGTGCATTTTATGAACGTCATATCCGTGACGGAATTGCGTCACTAGAGTCTTAGTGGACCCCGGCATAAAAACACTTTCGTGTTACAGTATAAATAGATACATGGAAGCCCACACAGCTCCGCCCTTCTTTCAAGGCTTGGCGCCACTAGTGCCGAAGCTGCCAAAATACTTTTTTTTATTTCTTGCGTCCATCCGGATTTTTCCCTCACCGGCAACGCTGGTCGACCCAGGCGCCAGTTTTTATACGATACGGGCTTGTCAACGCCATCGCATTAAGATTTACAAAATCTTTACTCGCCGCTTCTGAGTTGTACACACTGCAGCGGATACCCGTATTTCAAGGATCATAGTAAGCGGCTATGCGCCAGACTTGACTAAGCGAAAAGGCTGCACGACATACGCGAGAGCCACGCCGCACTATTCATGTCGTGACGTGGTAATGGTGTTCGCATACACTGATGTCTCATATGCACGAAGTTAGAGTGACCAGACTTAGGCGGCTAGATAGATAGATAGATAGATAGATAGATAGATAGATAGATAGATAGATAGATAGATAGATAGATAGATAGATAGATAGATAGATAGATAGATAGATAGATAGATAGATAGATAGATAGATAGATAGATAGATAGATAGATAGATAGATAGATAGATAGATAGATAGATAGATAGATAGATAGATCCCACATATACCATATGAACGCTGAGCATTGATGTGATCCAAACGCACGCCTACGGTGTGAAGTACTCTGCTCGTAGCGTAGTTCTCTTTGCATTTACACACTGCTGCCTTCTGTTTCTGCCGGGATTCGTTTGCTCGCTTGACCGTGCTGTACACACTGCGCTTCTGTAAGGGTCCGGCTGGACGATCGCATCTCTGTAGTGTGCCAATAAATATTCACGACCCTAAACGACGAATAAAACAAGATCGAGAAATTGCCAACAGAGTTTTCGCGTACTCGCATAATGTTTCGTATTTTAAAGAAGTAGAGCGTACTCGTTTGTTACAACACTTAGAACTGTGAATACGCTTCCCTACAGGCTCAAGAATAAAAGAAAGAGAACACCCGTGTGCTCAGATTTAGGTGCTCGTTGAAGGACTCCAGGTTTCCGGCCAGTAGCTGCTTTCCTTTGGGGCAGAAAACTGGAGGCTTACGTAAAGGGTTGAACTTAAGTTGATCCATGTAACGAAAAATGGTAGCTGTAACCACCTAGGGACAAGAAGAGACGAGAGTACGCCAGGAAACAAACGGGCATTAAGTACATCTTAGTCGAAATCAAGAAGAAGAAATGGATAAGGTCAGGGCATGTGGCGCGTAGACAACGTAGCTGCTGGTCACTAGGAGTAATAGACTGGAGTCATAGAGAAGGCAAGCGCGCGAGGCAAAACGTTAGACGCAGAAGTTTAGGACACTAAACGCAAAATGTTAAGAGGGCTGATGAGACTGACAAGTTTGCCGGGATAACGGGCCAGAGAAAGCACGGGATCAGGTTAATTGGCGAAGGATGTGAAAAGCACTTCCTGCAGTGAGCATGCTTAGGCTGATGACGATGATAAAGAACCCCAGGTAGTCAACATTATTCCCTAGCCTTCCACCACGGTGTGCCCCGTGATCATATCGCTGTTTTGGCAACAAAACCCTGCAAATATTTACTGGAATTAAGGCAACTAAAGCTACCTTATGTGCGTTTAAGGAAATTTTTTTGTTGCTATTCTGAGGAAGCTCGACAGATGGTCACATTGCCCAAGTGCACGGAGATGGCTCGGTGTGCACACATTCACGTCATTCGAGCAAACAGTTGGGTTTTCATGCTCGGAAAATGCAGTCTTGAAACCACAAGCGACTATCCAATTCAGGCGAATACTACATGACGGGCTGCTCTGTGTCAAATATACAGAACTTCATTCTGTTGGCAATAAGTTGCTGTATTTATTTTTCAGTACATTACATTAAATTCGAGTTGAGGGCAAAAATAATTGAAATTTAAATTAAAAAATATCTATGCCCTGCCTGCACCATCTAATTATCGCAGGCCAAAAACGATAAATCAGATAAAGAGCAAAAGTGCTATCAAACTCGCATCTATAGAACACACAAATATAGGAGAATTAGTTTGATATATATTGTCACGTGGTAGCAGTGGGCCAGTGGCACAGGTAGTAGTGGAGCCTGTCCCTTCAGCACTTCGTCGTTGTCCTCTTCCAGAGTGGGCCCACTACTACCTTGTGCCACGGCCCACTGCTACCATGTGACACCACTATCATCCTATTGGCGGGACAGCCATCAAATACCATGAGGCTGAAGACGACGACGACGATTTGGAGACTGTTGTGTGCCGCTGCCTTGCCCGGGCAATCTCCTGTAAATACACTGTAAATACAGCTTCTAGTCTTCGTCTCTTCACGTAACATTTTGGTGGAGGTGCGGGGCACCTCCCTTCGTCACGAAGCTTCGCAGTGGACGTCACCTTGAGCCTTCGAACATGGCTCTGGAAAATGCGCCGACCACTCCGGCTCCAACACCTGCCGCCAACGCGACGTACATCAACGTCACCGCTCCTCGTGACCCTGGTGTTTTCTCTGGCGCCAATGGGCAAGACGTCGACAAGTGGCTCAGCCTTTACGAACGCGTCAGCACAGGTAACCGGTGGGACCCTACTCTCATGCTTGCCAATGTGCTATTCTACCTCGACGGCACCCCGCGAGTGTGGTATGAGACGCATGATACTGAGCTGACAAGTTGGGATCTATTCAAAGAGAAGATACGAGAGTTGTTCGGCAACCCTGACGGTCACCAGCTCGCTGCGAAGAAGGCGTTGTCGACCCGCGCGCAGACGTCAACAGAGCCGTACGTCATGTACATACAAGACGTCTTGGCTCTCTGCCGTGCAGTTGACACGCACATGACGGAACAGGACAAGGTTGCTCACATTCTCAAGGGTATCGCTGATGATGCGTTCAACCTGCTCGTCTTCAATAACGTGTGCACTGTTGATGCGGTCATCAAAGAATGCCGGCGCCTGGAACTCGCTAAAAGCAAGCGCATTCTTCCGCAGACCGCGCCGACGTCGTCCTGTGCCGATGTTCCCCGTTCAACAAGCAACGATGCCAACGTTACCCGAATTGTGCGACGAGAAATTGAAGCTGCTTATCCAGCTACCTGCGAGCGCAGCACCTGCTCTCCCCCCGCAGTTCCGGTTTCGATGATTCAGGCAGTTGTCCGTCAGGAGATTGCAAGCATGGGACTCCACTCTGTCTGCTCGGTAAATCACGTGGACCTCTCGGCCGTATCCTCCGACTGCACCCCCCTTCACCGACCCAGTTCCAACCACGTTTCCGCAACGCTGAATGGCGCACTGCTGACGACAGGCCCATCTGTTTCATCTGCCACCGGATTGGACACATCTCTCGGCATTGTCGCAATCGCTGGAACTCTCCTGCACAGCACACGTACACTGGCTACAACCGCGCCTATGGCTCTTACCGTCCCCCTACAGCACGTGCCGATCACGCTGCCACTGAATCTGTTGCTCCTAGCCGCCCGTACTCACGCTCACCTTCGCCCCTACGCCGGCAGTCCCGCTCACCCCAGCCCCGTCGCTCCAATTCACCAAGCTTCAACGCACGCTCCCACCCGGAAAACTAGATGATGCAGCGCCCGGAGGTGCCGCTGCATTGCTCCCTACGCTGCCAAATCCTCTACTGACCCTTTCGACCAATATGAACCTCATTGAAGTCCACATCGACGGTGTTCCTGTTCGTGCTCTAATCGACACGGGAGCCCATTTATCTGTGATGAGTGCTAGTCTTCGGACTCGCCTGAAGAAAGTTCTCACACCAGCCGCGAAGCCAGTTGTCCGTGTCGCCGACGGCGGAACAGCTTGTGCAATTGGCATGTGTACAGCTCGAGTCGACATCGCCGATAGCTCTACCATCGTTGTTTTCACCGTACTCGCCCACTGCCCCCACGACGTCATTCTAGGCTTGGACTTCCTTTCTGCTCATTCGGCGCTCATAGACTGCTCTACCGGTACTCTCCGCCTTGACCTTCCTCTTCCAGATCACCCTGCGCCGCCTCCCATTCGCCTAACCGCCGCAGACTTCGTTCGCTTACCACCCACAGCTCTGACCTACGTTGACTTGGTACCATCCTCACCCGTACCAGACGGGGAGTACATTGCGACTCCTGTAAAAAGGATGTTCTTCTCTACCAGGGTATTACAGTGCCTCGTTCTGTATTATCTATTACATCCAATCGCACATGTTTGCCAGTGGTCAACTTTGGCTTGACAATGCAAGTGCTGCCACGAGGGATATCCTTGGCACATATCAGCGCCTTCGACGATCCCTCGATAGCATCAGTTACGTTGGAGGATGGTACTACCGAGCACACCGACCACTCGCAGTCCGCCGCATCTGTTCTCGACGACCTGAAGAGAATGATTGCGCCAGATCTACCCCCAAAGAATGCTGACGACCTCTACCGGGTTCTCTTTTCGTACCGCGATATTTTTGATCTTCATGACCATCCTTTGGCACAAACTACGACCGTGAAACATCGCATAAATACTGGCGATGCCGCTCCTGTTCATAGGCGTCCGTATCGAGTGTCACACGCAGAGCGTCAAGTGATTCAGGCAGAAGTCAAGAAGATGCTCACCAAGAACATCATCGAGCCATCATGCAGCCCATGGGCATCACCCGTTGTCTTAGTGAAAAAGAAAGACGGCTCGTGGCGATTCTGCGTGGACTACCGGCATCTCAACAAAGTAACAAAAAAGGACGTTTACCCCTTACCTCGTATTGACGACGCCCTTGACTGCCTACATGGTGCTCGCTACTTTTCGTCTATTGACCTACGCTCTGGCTATTGGCAGATCGCTGTGGATGATATGGACCGCGAGAAAACCGCTTTTATCACACCTGATGGTCTTTATCAATTCAAGGTGATGCCATTCGGACTATGTAACGCACCGGCCACATTTGAACGCATGATGAACTCCCTCCTTCAAGGATTCAAGTGGTCCACATGTCTGTGCTACTTGGACGACGTTATAGTGTTCTCCCCCCACTTTCGAGTCATCTAGAGCGCCTATCTGCAATCCTGCAAGTTTTTCGCCGAGCCGGTTTGCAACTTAACGCATCGAAGTGCCACTTTGGTCGTCGCCGGATTACCGTACTTGGCCACCTCGTTGATGCCAATGGAGTACAGCCGGACCCAGCCAAAATCAGCGCTGTTACGAATTTCCCGATTCCTAAGTGTGTTAAAGATGTACGCAGCTTCATTGGTTTATGCTCGTACTTCCGCCGCTTTGTGAAAAATTTCGCGGTCATAGCACGACCACTTACTGACCTTTTGAAAAAAGATGTGCCATTTACATGGGGCGACGCCGAAGCTTCCGCGTTCGCTCATTTGATCCGGCTGCTTACAACGCCGCCCGTTCTGGCCCACTTTGATCCTTCTGCGCCGACTGAAGTTAGTACCGACGCCAGTGGGCACGGCATAGGCGCAGTACTAGCCCAACGACAGCACAGTACTGATCGCGTCATCGCCTACGCCAGCAGGCTCCTCACAACTTCGGAGCGCAACTACTCTATCACGGAACGTGAGTGTCTGGCCCTAGTTTGGGCGGTTGCGAAATTCCGGCCATACTTATACGGCCGACCCTTTTCAGTCGTAACGGACCACCACGCGCTCTGCTGGTTGTCCTCACTGAAGGACCCTACCGGACGACTTGGTCGCTGGGCGTTACGCCTTCAAGAATATTCTTATACTGTCATATACAAGTCTGGTCGCCTGCACATGGACGCCGATTGCTTGTCCCGTTATCCGGTAGACGAGGCCGAACACACCGACCACGACGCATCCAATGGCGTCTTTTCTCTGTCTCCTTTCGAGAACATCGCAGACGAGCAGCAACGCGACCTTTCGCTGCGAGAACTCATCCACCGTCTGCAGACATCGCCCAATGGCACTTCAGTCCGCCACTTCGTTCTCCAGGATGGTGTCCTATACCGTCGTAACTTTCATCCAGACGGGCCGGAATTTCTTCTAGCCATACCGAGACAATTACGCCGAACTGTTCTTTTTGAACTTCATGACGCTCCAACTGCAGGACACCTAGGTGTATCGCGCACGTACGACCGCATCCGCCGTCGCTTCTATTGGCCCGGTCTCCTCCGTTCTGTTCGACGCTACGTTTCTGCCTGTGATTCCTGTCAACGTCGCAAAACGCCCCAGATGTTCCCTGCTGGTCATCTCCAACCAATCGACGTTCCCGTAGAGCCGTTCTTCCGTGTTGGACTTGATCTTCTCGGCCCCTTTCCTACGTCATCCACCGGGAACAAATGGGTAGCCGTGGCGACTGATTACGCTACCCGATATGCCATAACATGGGCTCTCCCCACCAGCTGCGCCACCGACGTCGCGGACTTTCTCTTACATGACATCATCTTGCTCCATGGTGCTCCACGACAGCTACTCACTGACCGTGGCCGTAACTTTCTCTCTAAAGTTATCGCCGACATTCTGCGTTCCTCCGCCACTCAGCACAAATTGACCACCTCGTACCATCCGCAAACGAATGGTCTCACGGAGCGGTTCAACAGAACCCTCACGGATATGCTGTCCATGTACATACGTGTCGAATGACCACCATGACTGGGACATTGCTCTCCCTTACGTCACGTTCGCATACAATTCTTCTCGACACGCCACTGCCGGATTTTCGCCGTTTTATCTACTGTACGGTCGTGAACCCACCCTCCCACTTGATACTGTTCTTCCTTCGGCTGCCACCCCAGCTACCGAGTACGCACGTGATGCCATAGCACTTGCCGATCATGCGCGCCAACTTGCCCGTACTCGGCTGACTGCCTCGCAAGACACACAGCGACATTACTACGATGCCCGCCACCGCGACGCACAGTTCTCGCCTGGCGCGCTCGTGCTGCTCTGGTCGCCTTCCCGTCATGTGGGACTTTCGGAGAAGCTCCTGTCTAGATACACAGGACCCTACCGCGTCGTCCGCCAAGTAACACCCGTGACCTACGAGATTACTCTGGTCAGTCCTCCTTCACCCTCTGCCGCGGTGTCAAGTGACATCGTGCACGTCAGTCGACTCAAGGCCTACTCCAGTGTATCTGACCCATAACTTTAAAAGCTCCGGGACGGCGCTTTTACCGCCGGGGGTCATGCTGCGGACAGCCATCAAATACCATGAGGCTGAAGACGACGACGACGATTTGGAGACTGTTGTGTGCCGCTGCCTTGCCCGGGCAATCTCCTGTAAATACACTGTAAATACAGCCTCTAGTCTTCGTCTCTTCACGTAACAATATGAAAATTCATTGCAGTTTTACGTCATCTACGTATACACCAGGGGTCTCAAACTCAGCTTATAGCCAGCGGGCCGCAGTCGCGAAATTTAGTTCCAAGGGCCGGGACAGTGAAGACAGTGGGAGAGAGCTTGAACAAAATGACGTTGCCATTCGAAAGGAAGCCTTTCCCGTGTCTCATATATAGGTCATATCTAAGGGGCTTTGGAGTCAGGATTCGAGAAACATCGATACCGAAGTACACAACGAGTGAATGCTGGACGCAGATTCTGAAATATAGGGTTTTTGTTCCACGGTTATGTTTCAGCACATGGTGACCACATGTTCCTCACGAAAGGAACGCTTGAGACCTGTCATGTCTGTGTAGCTCACGAACATACTTATTTAGAAAATAAAAACAAATGGGACGAAGACGGTCATCTGTGCGGGCCGGGCCGCAACGAAAGGTGTCAAACCCCTAGTATACACCATGCGTCCCCCCCACCAAAAAAAATGTCGCTACCAGCATTGTTGCACCTGTACACCTGTCCGGATATGCGGCATTGTGCAAACTGTCTTTTACGGACAAGGTAAAAGTCTACACCGGTATTTGCGCCGTCGTGCGAAGGCTTCTTATAGAAGATATTGTGATTATATGGCAACCCGCTAGCTGGTCGGCAAGCTGAGCAGTGACTCCCATCAATTGCAAAAATGACAAGCAAGAACCGCTCTCAGCGAAGTGCATAAATAGTTGTCCTGTGAAGAAGCCAAAACAAAGCCCAATAAGTTGTTTTAGAGGGAAGCTAATGTACTTTGGGTAAGAAGGGCAAAACTTTTCAGATAGTAATAGACATTCCGTTCAAGTGAAACAAAATAGGTCACAGTTAGGAATTTTCAAGAAGACATTTTCGTGCGTAGGCGTTTGCTGCTACATTTTATAGATCTATAATAACAAATTTGAGAATGTATCGAAGTATCTTAAGATACAATTGCCAAGTATAGTATCGGATACAATTATTGCGGCAGTATCTTGTATCTGTATCTCCAATACTTCTTGCCTGAGTATCATGTATCGTATCGCGATACAATTTTAAAGTATCTTTGCCCAGCCCTGCACAAAAGAAAACGAAAAAGATTCGAAATGCTGCTGTGGTAAAACCAGAGGTGTTATGCGTACATCGAACACGCTTACAATATCAATAGGACACGAAAACGCATGATACAATCACATAAGCAGGCTAAGCATATTGTTATGTGCCGCTTACCTAGAGGACGAAGAGGAGAAGGACGTGTTCGTTGCTGCTTTCACCATCTTGGTTGTCACCCCTATCTCTGTTATTGTGTCAATACTGTAAATACAGCCGTCTTCTGTCGTCTCTCCGTAACGTCTTTGGTGGAGGTGCGGGGTACATCCGAAGCACACACGGAACTTCGCAGCGGGCGTCTCCTTGGGCGATCCATCATGTCGACAGGGAGGCCCGTTGATCCTGCCCCCGCTACGCCAACTGAACCCAGCCATGTCGTTATAACCCATCTCCGAGACCCTGCTACCTTCTGCGGAACTGACAACGTGCACGTCGAAAAGTGGCTGGCCGACTACGAGCGCGCCAGCAAGACCAACCGGTGGGATCCCACTTTGATGCTGGCAAACGTCAGTTACTACCTCAGGGGAACGGCCAGTGTGTGGTTCGACAGACACTTGGAGGAGCTGACCAGCTGGCATGTGTGCAAACAAAAAATGAAAGACCTTTTCGGAAAGCCTATTGCACGACAACGCGCCGCCCATAAAGAACTTTGGTGCCGTGCACAAACCTCGACGGAGCCGTACATGGTGTACATCCAAGAGTCTTAGCCTTGTGCCGGCAAGTTGACGACCAAATGCCCGAAACTGACAAAGTCAGCCACATTCTCAAAGGCATCGCCGATGACGCATTTCACTTACTAGTCTACAAGGACTGCTCCACCATCGACGACATCATCAGGGAGTGCCGACGCTTTGAAGAAGCGAAGAGTCGTCGAGTCATGCAGCAATTTGTTCGACTCCCTAACACCGCCGCCACGTCGTTGTGCGAAGACGCCCAGCTCCAGCCGCCGGCCAGTACCGAAAACTTCCTGCGCCTTGTGCGGCGAGAGATCGAGGCAGCAGCCCTATCCGCACCGCAGCCCCGTTCTTACGAAGAGACCCGCATGACAGTGTCGTTGATCCAGGCCGTCGTGCGCGAAGAACTGGCGAACGCAGGCATCCAGCCCATATGTGCCCTCAGTCGTCCCGCAGTCAGCACTGTTCCATCCTACCGCTCACAACCGACCTATTCCAGGTTCCGTGATCCGAACCAGTGGCGCACACGAAATGGCAGGCCTATCTGCTTCAACTGCAACAGAGTAGGCCACATTTCTCGTCATTGTCGCTATCGTCGACCATCGTCTCCTCGTGCAACGTACCGTGCAGAGGACACTCGATCCTCACCTTTTTACGCCCGCGAAGACCCTACGAACCTTAACGCCCAAACCTCGGCCCCACAGAATGCGTTGGCGGGCTAGTTGGTGAGAATCCATATTGCTTTTTAGCGCAAAAAACGACACCACAAGAAAGAAGAAACGACACCACAAGAAGACCACAAGCGCTGTGTTCCGTCTTCTTTCTTGTGATGTCGTTTTTGCGCTAAAAAAGCAATATAGATTCTCGGCCCCACGTTACGACCGCTCGCCGTCCCCGCAGAACCAGCGACGTTCTCGGTCACCTTTGCCCCGTCGCTTACCTTCGCCGTATCCTCGCCGTCTCTTCTCGGAAAACTGACCAGTGGAGCTCCCGGAGGTGATGCTGCATTGGCCTACCGACCCGTAAATCCTCTGTTGACACTGGCTACTCGACAAAACCTTTTGGACGTAGAAGTCGATGGCGTACCGGCTTCGGCGCTCATCGACACTGGCGCCCAATTATCAGTAACGAGCGCTCACCTTTCTCTCCGTCTCCGCAAGGTCCTTACGCCCGCTTCATCATCCGTTGTTCGCGTAGCCGATGGCGAATACACCTTGTGTTCTTGGAATGTGTACTGCGCGTGTGAGCTTCGATGACCACAAGACCTCAGTTCTCTTTGCTGTTCTGGACGAGTGCCCCCATGACCTCATTCTCGGCCACGACTTTCTGAGCACGCATTCTGCCCTTATCGACTGTTCTTCTGGCCTATTCAGTTAGAGCTTCCTGCTATGCCTGACCACACCATGGCGTCGCCGCCACGTTTATGTGCTGTCCAGTTGTTTCGCTTGCGCCCAGGTACAGCTACTTACGTCTCGTTTACCCCAGACCCTCCTGTACGTGATGGCGACTACCTGATAACCCCTTCCTTGGACGTTCTCCTGACGCGCCGTGTAGCTCTGCCTCACTTCCTTGTGACTGTTTTTGCGAACCGATCATGCCTGCCTGTCCTCAGCATTGGACGTTGCGCACAGCTGCTTCCCGAAGGTATCACGCTGGCCACTATATCGCCTGTAGACTCACACGACCCTGTGGCCCTTGCCATTGATACTCCACAACTGGCTTCAGGAAGCCCGGCTGCTTGTGCAACACTTGATGACCCGCTCGAGGACATGATTGCCCTGGATCTTTCCTCTTCTCAAAGCAAGGAACTACGCCTTTTGTTGGCGTCATACCGCGACGTTTTCGATTTCGCTTCGCCGCAGCTTGGCCAAACATCTCTGGTCACCCACTGTATTGATACCGGGGACGCAAGACCCATTCATCGACGTCCTTACCGCGTCTCTGCTACCGAACGCCGCGTCATTCAAACGGAAGTCCACAAGATGCTCGCTAAGGACATCATCGAGCCATCTTCGAGTCCTTGGGGATCTCCTGTGGTTCTTGTAAAGAAGAAAGACAACACCTGGTGGTTCTGCGTCTACTATCGGCACCTTGACAAGATCACCAAGAAAGACGTCTACCCTTTGCCGCGAATAGACGACGCCCTGGATTCTCTTAATGGCGCATGGTACTTTTCTTCAATAGGCCTTCGCTCAGGCTATTGGCAAATTGCTGTCGATGAAAATGATCGGGAGAAGACGGCCTTTATTAGACCGGATGGGCTCTACCAGTTTAAAGTCATGCCCTTTGGGCTGTGTAACGCGCCCGCAACATTTGAGCGCATGATGCACTCCCTACTTAGGGGTTTCAAATGTCCACATGCCTCTGTTACCTCGACGATGTCGTCGTTTTCTTACCTATGTTCTCAAGCCACTTACAACACTTGTCAGCTAATTTGCAAATCTTTCGCACAGCAGGTCTTCAGCTCAACTCTTCAAAATGCCGCTTTGGGCGCCGCGAGGCCACCGTGCTTGGCCATCTTGTTGACGCTGCGGGTATACGGCCTGACCCTGCAAAAATACGCGCCGTTACGAACTTCCCCACTCCACGTTCTTCCAAGGACTTTCGCAAGCTTTACAGCGAAAGCTGTTATGAGATCATTTCACCGGCCGTTTTTGGCGCGTATTTGTCCGCCGCCGCCGCCGTGTCCGTAACCAGTATCGCTCGAAATAAGAAAAAAAAAACGAAATAAGAAAAAATTCCAAGATTGAAAGAGGTTCGAACCTGGGCCCTCTGCGTAAGAGCCCAGTATTCAACCTCTCAGCC
This sequence comes from Rhipicephalus sanguineus, assembly GCF_013339695.2. Lineage (NCBI taxonomy): Eukaryota > Metazoa > Arthropoda > Arachnida > Ixodida > Ixodidae > Rhipicephalus > Rhipicephalus sanguineus. Next base: position 33,220 of record NW_023615028.1, read on the forward strand.
ATGCCGGTGCTTGAAACTGCTTTGCCAAAAAGGTCCTATACAGGCTTCATATCGGGAAGGAACCACATTAGCATATGCAATAAAGCGCAGTAGAAGAGTAAAATAAGCACCGAGCGTCGCACAACGCGAATTCTGTAACCAGACGTCACACAATGCGAATTGCGCACGAGTAGGTTGTTGAATGCTTCCAACCCATTACAAAGGCTCTGCCATAATTCTTCATCGTCATCAGGCACAGCATCAATAAAGTGCGTATAATGCCTTACATGCGTTTAGCAGGTACCAACGCTCTCCGTAGAATAATGAAAAATGGCACAGTGCCTGCTGCCCTACTTCTCAAAAATTACAATGATTTATAGCGTAGTGGGTTCCTCGCAAGTGCACTTGCATTGGTTGCCAAAGAAGCCCATAAGCGCAGGATCCATTTCTCGAAGTCTCAGTAAAGTTCTTCACCCCCCCCCCCTCCGTCTCTCTCCCACGTCAACGTATGTTATACAGCATAACGGGAGAGAGAAATAGCGACTGGGCGTCACCCATGCAAATTACATAACTGGTGGCCGTTTAAAGCTTCCAACCCATTACCAATGGCTGAGCCATAATCTTCATCATCATCAGTCGCCGTTTCAACAAACTGCACATAAGCCTTACAGACGTGTAGCTGGTGCCTGACGAAGACGATAATGGCTTAGTAGGTGCTTCCCAACTTCACAAAAATTGTGATTTATGGCGTGGTGGGTACCTCTCTGGTGTACTTGTATTGTAGCCCCAAGGGAGCTTACAACGGGCTCTAGAAACGCCGCTCTTCCAGCTTTCGCTGTGACTGTGCTGCGGTTTCAGCGCAGGCCTGGCGTTTTTTTTTACCCGTCATGCGTGAAAAGCAGTCACTCATCCTTGTGAAGCGGAGTAAGACGAATCGCCGCAGAGTGAAACCACTTGTCTTCTCATTTAACCAAAGCACGCACGCTTCCAAAATAAACAGGGCTGTCACTTTCAGTGAACGAATGGGAAGCTATGGGGCTATGTCCGTATAATACACTTTTTGGCTTCTTTTTATGTGACTAACGAATTATTGATTTTGATATCTGGCTCTGACACGGGCTATCTTTCCGGGTTTGCACATCTAAATAATACAGAAAAAATCCAGGCGGATGCTTTTCTTATATAAGAAAATAAAAGGGGTAATGCATCCTGTACGTAGAAATTGCGCTAGATATCATCGCAAGGTTCAAAGGAGACGCTTACACGAGGACAGCGTTATGGAGTCGTATGTTCTTACTCCATTAAGGCAGGTGCTCATCTCAAATAGTCTTTAAGTCAATGTTAGAGGTTACAAGAGAAGGAACATTTTGATTTGGTTTTGAAGCAGCAAACTATGTAACCCGAGCCTTTGATCCGTAGCGGTTAGAGCTCTTGGACGCCTTAGTGTTCGCGTCGACATTGTCGAAGCAAAGCACCGGAATCGGTTAGCCAATGCTTGTATGTAAGTGATAGCTTCAGGAGAATAAGAAATTATTGATTACTGAGTATTTCAGAAGATATCGCGTAAAAAAAATTTGGTAAAAGTAGAGGCCTGTGTTAGGACCGCTGAAACGCGCTATGCGATAACCGGCACGCATGGTTTGGCTGGACGCAAGCAGCAGGGGCGTAGCCAGAAATTTTTTTCGGGAGGGGGGGGGGTTCAACCATACTTTATGTATGTTCGTGCGTGCGTTTGTATGTGCGTGTGCCTATATACGTAAGCAAAACTGAAAAATTTCGGGGGGTTGAACCCCCCAACCCCCCCCCCCCCCCTTGGCTACGCCCCTGGCAAGCAGCGCTAGAATGGCATGACATGAATTCGGCTTACGTTTCTTAAGTCATTGCTCCTCATTCCTATACACCGAACGATGGCTGCTTGTACTAAAAAACGTAGATCTGTGAATACTTGGTCCGTTCGAGGATATGCCACAAAATAGCTGAACACTGCCATGGCTACCTTACTCGGAATTTTGGTTGTATACGCCGTTGATGTTCTTCTTATAGCTACTGTGCGAACAGTCCGTTGTGTGCAGCTTGTGGCTCCTGTGAAACACTGGAGCATCTTATAGTACACTCTCCCGCGTTCGCTACGCAGCGGGCTTTGCTGATTAAGGAATATAATTCCTCGGATTTAAATGCGCGACCATTGACGATTACCTCTTTCCGAGAGTAATAGGATTCAATGGGTGCTAGTTGGTACTGCGTCGTTCTTGTTCTGCGCTAAAAAAAATGTAACAGGGGGCGCACGTCTGTGTTCTCGTGTCGTCCCCCTGTTACATTTTTTAGCGCAGAACAAGAACGACTTTCCGAGAGGTTGTGTATCTCGACGCGACTAGACCAATCGAGCTCTGCTGACCTTTATGGACCAAACAGATCTGGCACCCGTTTATAAGCGTTTCTTTTTTTTGTGTGTGTTTACCTATTTATGTCCAAGTCTTCGTCAATTTTTTCTTTACTTTTCCCATCTACTTTCCTCTTTCTCTCCCACCTATCTTCCTTTCCTCCTCCCGAAAGAGCAGGCAGGTGTTGTGCCCTCTTGGTGGCAGTTGCCAGCTTGCTCTCTCCCTCTTTTCTCTGTTGTCCTTGTGATTGTATTATGCAAATCAATCAAATCAATAATAAATAATGTTTCCACTCAGACACCGGATAACGTAGCACAGAGAAGTGTGCACAGATTTTAAGTAGTTGTAGCATGCGATGATTCGTTGCGAAAATGTTTTTCACGCTACACTCGACGCATGACATCTTTCGCGGGCCAGTAAAGCTGCTTTCTCTGTCAGATGCAGTAGCTATCGGCTCGCACGGAGTTATAAAATATTCCGAAATGATTACGCGATGTACTCAATCTTACACAACAACGTTTATAGGTATAGTACACAGTTCCCTTGTCACCGGCTGCCACGATATTTGTGTGATTCAATCTTTATTAGTTAGCTTTCACCGTAGAGTTCTGGGGCTCATATAACGAAGTTTTCAGTTTACAAGTGTTCTTTGCAGTTGGTTAGCGGGCTTCTATAATCACATGTACAGCCTCAGGACTGGCTGAAATATTCTCTTAGGAAGGTTTTTATCCTAAGATTGTTTTTGTGAATGAGGCTTTTTTTTTTCAATCTTGTGATGCAGGGCTTTGCACCGAGCGAACAGCTATCAACCTTTACTGCATCAGCTCCTGTAGTAACAGCCGGCGTCTTTATCCTCTGATCCTCGGATTCACGCTTGGCTGCTTACTGCCAACGGCCATCACCCACAACACTGAACAGCAGAGCCACAGTTCTAAGGCTGTGTGCATATCGCTAAGCAACGCCGCACTCCCTTTACTCCGGGTACATCTGCAGCCGAAGACGAGAGAAAAGAAACGCATTGCCAGACAGCCAATAAGCCTTTCTCTTCCTTTTCTTCGGAGCCGTGCGGATCAACGGTGATTAAAGTGAACCGATACACAAGGCCGAACGCCTCCCATGGTCGCACTGGTGTCGGAAGTCGCGAATCCTCTGGAACTCATCAAGGGAAGGTCGCTGACCTAAACGTGCTTTCCCGTCCAAGTTGCGGTGATCCGTAGAGTCGTTAAGCTGAAAGCAACGCAACCTTTCGCCGCGACAGAAAACTCTGTAAGCGAAAGACATCATCGTCTTGTCCGCGTCGCGAGAGCTTCCGACAGAACTCACTTAGGTGATCCCTTTGTCGCGTAGGTTAATTCCGCGGTTCATCGAGATTGCAGGTACATTTTTCTTCAGTCATATCCCGAAAGACTAAATAACGGCGTTCCTGCCACGTTTCGACCTCCAGTTATTAATCGCGCGGTCAAATGTACTCTGAAGTCAACCTTGTAATTTCACTCGGAGTCTTGGGAATTCGGCTGGAAGCGTCTTCAAGAAAAAATAAGGAGACAGCAGGAATAAACAGCTGGTTCAAACAAAAAAAACGCACACACACACTGGTGTTTGTTCGTGTTTATTACTTCAGTGTTCCGCAATATGCTGGCAACGAGTTTGAGACGCAAAGCGCCTATCGCCGGCATGCCAGACTCTGTATGGTAGAAACCCCGAGGCTAGAATAAAGGCAAACAGTGAAAGCCACTGGGGCTATCTCAGCGAACTGGAACCTTCTCACGCTGCAGCGAGCGCAGCCGAATAGCGTTTTCCGCTGTTCGATTCTGCTGCTGAAATAGGATGGATGGCCGTGAACAAACAGTTACATTTATCCAATAATACAGCCGATAAAGAGGAAGACTTCAATATTCCTACTGTACCTCCCATGAAAACGTGGGACAAGTTGTTTTTATCAGTTAAACGAATTCGCTGCTGCGTTATTCGTTGCTAGGTAAATTCGTTGCTGGGTCTCAGAGGAAGCGTGCGCAGGTCATACCCATGCACAAATCTGGCTGTAAGTCTGGCGTTAAAACTACCGGCCTAAATTTCTGATTTCTACACGCTCTAAAGTGCTCGAACACATTGTTGCTAATCATTTGATGACTTATCTCGACCACCACACTCTGTTATACCCACACAAACGCGGATTTCGCAAAGTTCTGTCAACTGTTAGTCAGTTAACAGAACTTGTGCGCAACTTCGTCCAAATTATAAATTCTGGTGGCCAAACCGATATCATAAGCCTAGATTTCTATAAAGCTTTCGATAAACTATCACGTTTTAAATTACTACCAAAAATTGCTGTCATTTTGAATGGGGCTTCTATACCTCAGTGGTTTAGTTCATACCTTCATGAGCGCCATCAATTCGTCCGTTTGGGGGTTAAGAATCACACATGCGCCCTGTCCTCTCAGGAGCTCCTCAGAGGAGCGTCTTGGGGCCTGTTTTGTTTTTAATTTTCACAAAAGAACTACCCCACGCTCTTGCGCAGCCCAGAACTCCATGACCAACACCCTGGCCGTCCAGAGCGCCCGCGACGGGCGGCCAAGCTCGGCTTGGCGGTCCCTACGTGGGACTAGCCGGTGGCGCGGGGTCTCCCCTGCGTCTTCTCTGGACCCCAATAAAGTTTGCATCAGCATCATCATCATAATCTTAAATACTGGATACCGCGGATTCATCACATCACATCTAAAGAACTCACACAGTCCAAGCGCTTACCCTGCGCATCAGTGTTCTGTCTATGTCCTGTGGTGAATCCGCATTATCAAGTATTTAAGCTTGTTCATAGGTCTGTAGTCGGCGATGAGTGTCTGTGTGTGTTGAAATAATTGCATAAGTAAACAGGTTGCAATTCTTGGCACGGGTATACTGTTAACTGAAACGAGAAGGTGAGCTGCTCACTTTTCTTAAGCAGTGAAGTACTTGTTCGTGTCTCCCCTGTGTGGCACGTACTCACAAGGAAGCAAACTTTTCCAAAGCGACATGAGCTCTTTCCTGAAGGCCAGGGGCGTAGTCAGAAATGTGTTTCAGCGGGGGGGGGGGGGGCACCTCCTTGATCTGCAGTGGGAACCGGGCAGGCAGATTTGGTCGAGTGAGTTTTTGTGCTGTGTATGCCATGGCAAAAAAAAAAAAATTCGGGGGGGGGGGGCACTGACCCGGTGTGCCACCTCCTGGCTAAGCCACTGCTGAAGGCCTACTGATCGCCATGGACCGAGTATATTTTAAAGCGAATTCCTTAGATGCCTCATCTGAAGCAAAATTGACTGTCGGTGGCGTCACCATCAGCGTCCTCGCAGGTGGCGTCAACACGAGTGATACAAAAAATCATGACGTCGTGACGTCACCGTATGAGAACATCATGACGTTACAGCTCGTCAAAATCTGTGACGTCATAGTGACGTCACCATGACATTACATACTCGACGTCACATGATGACGTCATCATGAGACATCGTCGCTTTGTCAAAGGTGGGCTGATCACGGTGGCAGTGCAAATCCAGGTGACGTGCACACAGCTTGCAATAACTCTGATCCTGGAGGCAGTGCAAAACCACTTGAGATGCAGAAATCTTTCGAAGGGCGGCGGGGTACAATGAATACATTGACTGAGAAGAAAAGAAGATGGCTTTCGCCTTCGAGTCGCCTTAGGCGAATTCATAAGGGACACTGTGAGTTTTTCCTTAGATTGAGTGCTCTTATATCGAGAAGTAAGACATCTGCTCCGTATGTTCGAATTATATAATATAAATATTGCTTTTTTACGTTCCAATGTATGATCTGAGAATCAGAAATACCCCGTTCGTCGGAACTGTGGATAAGTTTCACCAGATGGTTGTTTTGTTTGTGTACATACATAAAGTATGGTTACACAAGCAATATTGCTTTTGTCCCGCCACCCTACTCCTCGTAATATGGCCTTGTGGCTGGAATCGAACCCGAAACCTGTGGCTCAAACATAATGAGACGGCCGTCTGCCCAACACGGCGTTTCTCACTCATGAGCCTTGTTTATCTAGGGCGTACAACTTTGAATGTCCTCACTGATTATTTATTTACTTTTAAACTATTCATCATTGAATAGCCGAACATAGAGTTGAATACATATTACAGAGTAACAGAACAGGGACGCAGAAAGATGCACACAGGACGACCGCTAGCTTTAGCCGAACATAGAGAATCAGCAAACCCTAGTTAACCGAGCGCGGGACGCGACATCGCACAATGACTTTCTAGACTCGAGCCGCCTCTCTACGGCGAAGAAAGAACATTTCCTCGCTGTTTCACGCAGTCAACATTCATTCCTTTTCTCTTCCCCATTCATAAGTATTTGATGAAGAGGCACAACTGCCTCTTCCTCAATATAAAAAAAAATCCTCATGATCATTTCAGCCTGGCAGACGGCGAAAAAGGGCGCAGAATTTTTTTTTTTTTGGGGGGGGGAGGGCTCCTCCTTATCTGATGTGGAGGTCGGGCAGGCAGATGTGGTCGAGTGTCATAGTGTGCTCTGTATGCCACAGCAAAAAAAAAAAAGTGTGGGGAGGGGGGAAGGAGGGGGTACGGGCCCGGTGTGCCACTGCGGTAAAGTAACGTTGTAAAAGTTGGCAGGACTTAAAATAGTGCAGATGTAAATAAGCTTGGCACACGAATTTTGTTTTAAACTTGTCTCGTTAAAATTTATTTATCGTGTTCTTTGGTTTGTTGGCAAAATGTACTGACGCACCCCGCGACATGTCCGCACCAAGGCAAGGCCGAAGGAGTCTTTCGAAATAAATTCCTAGCGGGAGTGATCCCAGATTTATGGCTTCGCACGTCGCATCGCCGATAGAATCGTCACTAAGTTGTCCGAGAATGAGCGAAAGTCCATGAAAGATGCATGATGGCGACAAAATTTCGGTACTGCAAAGACGCTTCGGAAACATCTGTCAAAGGACGATGCCATGCATTGCAAGATACTGCCTCTGTTGGGCGGCGGATCACTGGAGCCTGACAGAATCACTGCCGCGAAGTGCGCCGCATTGGTGTCTCCATATGCGACCATTGCTACAGTTCACTCGAGCATCCAAATTCTTATACCCTTAGATCGTGTTTTTCTTAGACTTGCAAGGTGGACAGGGAGCGGCATTCAGTGGAACATACGAAAACATATTCAAGGGGAAATGTATCGGTGATCTTGAAAGTTAAGCTACCCGCGAAAGCGTTCGCACATGTATATTAGGCCAGCAAATCTACGATGCCTCCGCCTGCTGACTGATGTATATACCGTATCCGATTTCGGCTAACTCAGGGCATTGTATACCCTGACGTCGAAAATGCTGAAAGCCAAACAAACTGGAAAAATGGACCTGCGTGAACCATCAACAACAAAATACAAATATTTTGAAAAACGCCTTTTGCTTATTGAATAGCAATTCGAAATGGAGGATTTACAACGTTGCCAAACATTCAATCGCGATTTGAGACTGTTTTATATTTTTCTCCTTATTGCCTTCCTTGTTTCCCTTTAGAGGTCATCGCAACATGGATGTTACTTACTTTGAAAGCTAAATATATTGTCGGTTGGGTCGTTTCAATCTAACTAACGTTTCTCATTAGTAGCTTCTTACAGCTTGGAAAGGTCTCTGCGACGCAAAGAGTTATAGCTTCGCTTATGTTTTCTGCTTTTTTTTTTTGACGTAACCAACCCTTTCTAAGTTACCTAAAAAACTGAAATAAGCTTCAAAGCCTCGTGGCACAAGTCGTGTCGTGAAACAGTCATCAGTCTGACGAACTCGCCTAAGGTCGATGTCGGAGTTCATTTTGCTTTCGCTAACGGCATTTGATCTTCTAACAAATAAAAAAATCACAGCATATCCACGGAGTGAATGATGATGAGTGGGGCGAAGCTGCGGAGGTTCATCGGTAAACCGTGAATCTTCCGTGAATTCTGCCCAGTACATCATCACCGACGTGAGATCGGGCGCGTTTATACTAAAGGTTCGATGAGTTATGACGACTTGCAGCGCACTTTAATTTTACATGTACGCTGTGAATTTTCATTGTTTAGAAAACCATTGCTTAGAAAACATCTGGCGTCTTTTGTTGGTTTATTTCATCAATCAACGGCGTCTTGAACAAAATTTTTATTGTTTAATCACGCACAGGAGAAATCTCACCAGGCACAACCTTGGAGGTAAAGAATGGCTGCTAATGGGAATGAGAGACAGAAAAGTCGGCTTAGCTAACGCTGGCTGAATTTTTTTATTGTTCAACAACGCACAGGAAAATCTCCCACCGGCACTACCTTGCAGGTCAAAGCGTAAGACTTGTTACATACTACGCTACGAGGGACGAACGGGTGCCGCTATAAGGAGCTTCGCCCCTAAAAAATTAACCAGCACTACGGTCACTGTAGATTACGAAATGAGGAGTACAATGATGCGTATCCACTACTATATTTAAGATTTGTCTCGAGCTGCATTTTTGGTAAAAGAGCTTTGAAGAGAGCATTAATCTGCCCACGGTTTGCTCTATGCCACGGCAGTTCTGAGGAAGGTTGCCAGAGAAAAATGGTTCGAATTTCGGCACATTTTTCATCGGACTAGGACGAGCTTGAGAGAGAGAGAGAGGTAGATAGGCCTACATGGGAAAAGCTTGGTGATGGCTTTCTGGTTAGCTATCCTACAATTGAGGCAAAGAAAGGGTAATAAAAAGAAAAGAAATAGCAAGCTGGCAATGTTGCAGTGGTGAAGCGAGGAGTACAGAAGGAAAGCAGGGCCGAGAGAGCAGGTCAAGGCGCAGTATGGCATTGAATCACGGATGTAATGGAGCAACCTTTCAATCCTCTATAAAAAGGAACAGTAAGCCTACACGGTTTCTATAATTTCTTTTCGTAACCGGGTCCTCATTGGTTGTTTATAGCAAAATACTAGCATATCAAAATGTGACGTAATGAGCCCATTAGTGCTATGAATTCGACTTTTGAAAAGCAAAATCTAACACGTAACATCCTACACTCTAAAGAAAAAGGCAGCGAGAATGGAGCAACGGGCTCCGTTTGTCCTTCGGAGCAGCGACTTTCTTCTTTGCGGACGCTTTACTCGTCGCGCCCTCTTGCGGCAAGCGCCAATGAAGAAAGTTTTCTCCTCAACCACGTGGACTGTAACTCGGCGCGCATACGCACGCCGAGTTACATCGTGAGTCCGTTCTGCGGAGAGCGGCCGCCCTTCGCGCTCACTCGGCAGCCTCAGACTATCCAGTACTACCCGACTCGGACAGTCGCGTGCAATTACTTGTACCTAGGATTGACGCGAGCAATACACGAGTGACTTCATTGTTTTTGTTCTATGTGTTGAGTAACGTGTGTGGCTTTTTTTTTTGTCTCATTTTTAATCGCTCGGCGTGTGCGTGATGCATCGCATACTTTCGTGTGCCTCGTGTTTGTTTGTATACGTTTGCGCACGATCTGCTTGTCATAAATACAGTAAGTCCCGCTTCACAAAACAGCATTGTTTTAATTAACACGTAAACTGTACACCATAAATTGAGCTTTTTCGGCGTTAACATACTTGGCAAGAGCACGCGTTTTTAGTTTTGCACAGCACTATAGCACTTATCAATACAACAAGCATATAGAGAAGCATGAAAGTTCATTTTTTCAACATTTTTAGCAAACGTGATACCACCTGGAAGTGCATGCGTGAAAGTACGACATATATAATTGCTGGAGTTTTACGTGTGGAAACGACCATATGATTATGAGGCACGCCGTAGTGTGGGACTACGGATTAATTACGATGA
>NW_023615029.1:0-38976 GCF_013339695.2 Rhipicephalus sanguineus
TTACACAAGAACGAGCTAGAAGCTCAAGTGACAAAAAGGATATATATACGCCGGAAAAAAAAAAACTACTTGATTTAGCAAGTTGTTCAGTTCCAACATGATTGACTTACGACATGTAGTTTACAAGTAAACTTAAGTTGTGTTAAAGACTGACTGCTGACCTCGGTCTTCTGCAGGGTAGATAATTCTCTAAGCGACCTCCACCCCTAAATTGGTAGGGGAGCCGTGCTGTGGAAAGATGAAAGGTGGAAAGGATATGGGAAAGTAACTGTAACGGTATTTCCCATTACAGTTACTCTGTAAAAAAGTAACAGTGTTACCGTTACAAGTTCCTATAAATTAAAAGTAACTAGTTACAGTTACAAGTTACCGAAAAAAAGTAACTAGTTACCGGTAATGCGTTACTAGTAACTAGTTATTGCCCAAGACTGTAAGGAATACCCGAAATATGCACATAGCCCTATGGGCGATCCACATGAAATAACGATATGCACACTTTATCGAAATATAAAAAAAATGGAAGAGTGTGCGTGGTCCATGTGCACTTGGTGTGAGGTGGGAATGAGCCATGCATATTGTATTGCATCATGAATGTAAGCCATTCAGGAAACAAACTTTTGGTTCTCTAAAGCGAATTCCCGTGTAGTTTGTCTTGTAGAGTTGAGCTGTCAATTTGATTTCATTTTAAGTTATGTAAGGCCTTCACAAACCGATAATATTTTCCAACTTTCTGTGAACTTCTGGAAACATATATGAGAATTGAGATCTTTTTCTTTTAATTTATGACCTTACAAAGCTCAATAAACCCTAAATCACTGCATACTAAACCTTGGTTATCCATTTAAGTAAGAGAGCAATATTGGTACTATGCTAAGTAAAAAAAAAGCGTGAAAATACAATAACTTAAAGCACCACACAATAAAGCAACATTCTCGCAACATGAGCACAATCTAAGTTATTTGTGATAGAGAACCTCGTGTGCTTAAAGATGCTAAGAAAAAATATATAATGGCAGAACACGAGCTCACGCATATTTTCTCAAACACACAATATTGAAACAAAGAGTAGCGTGTGTTAGCTTAATTGACCTAATTGAATTGACATATTCGTCTACTAACACTATTTGATATAAACATGTGCTTCTAAACATTAAGTACGCATTTGTTGGAGTGTGCACTTAGTACCAGTACGTAACGTAATTCACTCAAATACATTACTTCGAGTGTGCTCCTTTAAAACATTTATGAGGCAGCTAGGTTAAAATCCTAACCACAAAACAACTGCATGGATTTCTGGCGAAAAGCTCGGGGACGCAACCACGAAACATATCCATCATCGTGTGCGCGTGTCAGGGCTGTGTGTTTTGCTATCACGTCAGGGGCGTAGCCAGAAATTTTTTTCGGGGGGGGGGGGGTTCAACCATACTTTATGTATGTTCGTGCGTGCGTTTGTATGTGTGCGTGCCTATATACGCAAGCAAAACTGAAAATTTCGGGGGGGGGGGGGGGTTGAACCCCTCCAACACCCCCCTTGGCTACGCCCCTGTATCACGTCCCCAGTCTTGTGATAATTTTGCGTGTTATTGCCGAGTTTGGTGAACTCTCGCATCACCACAGTGAAAACATTATGGGACGACCCCATGTGTTTAAAAGCACACACTTTCTAACGGCGACAAGGGATTCTAGAAACACTCTCAAGCGATGACCTCGTACAGTAAACAGTCAAGGAATAACAGCACAACGACACGAGGCCTGCATGATCGAAGCATAAGATTGCGTAGCGCAATGCGCATCCTTCAAACATGTCATTTAGAGTGATGCTATGCGCACGACGGAGTGCACCGCTGCCGGAAATGGCTGGGTGCACGACGACGCTTTTTCTAGGGAACGATGCTGGCTCACGTAAATCCCTAGATCTAGGGATTGGTGCTGGCTGAGCTGTTGTCAACGCTTACGGAATTTATTAAGACGGTAATTGAACTGTTGCGCTTTGAAACAAAGTCCGTGCCCGAGGTTGAGTTCGTGAAGACGTTAATTAAACTGTTACACTGTGGATCATCGTCCGTACCAGAGGTTGAGTTTATTAAGACGGTAATTGAAGTGTTGCACTCTGAAACAGATGTTAAGTTCATGAAGACGGTAAGTGGACTGTTACAACTAAAAGAATCGTCAGTGCCCGAGCTTGAGCAGTGGCTTTGCGTTTGTTTTGCAATATGTCGTATGCGCACAGGTGCCGCACGACGATGCGGCCGTGTCCCATTGTCATTTCAACCGTACAGTACAGCCAATTCGCGCAGTTTGCGCTGGCCGTCATGAGCGAGCTGCGACTCTCGCAAAAGACCTGACGCCTTTGGCGTAGCGACATCGGCACGTAGAAAATACAGAATAAACCCAAGTCTACATTCTCTTACTAATGTCATTCGATACAGCATATTTAGCACGCCGTAGAATTGCATGTCTTTGTTCAGATTGAATTTGAAAGTAATAACCGCGTGGGAAAGTTTCAACGCACTTTTTTCGGGCTCACATCAAGCAAAAGATGATATTCTGTTGACCACATACTTTGAATCAATCTGTTATGTCGATCACACATGCAGTGCACATATACAACCACTAAAATAAGGCACACTGCTTCACAACAAAGCTGCTGAAATTTTGTGCTTTTCAGCAGTACAAATTTTATTATGCCTTTACACTAAATGCTGCAGTTGCCTGTACAGGGCCTGCAAAACCACAACTTCTTCTTTGTGTCAGCTTGCTTCACTGCAGCACAAGTCCTGCACAGAAAGAGTATAAATGTTACATTGGCCATTTGACATCAGCATATGTAATTCATACCAGTGAAACCATTCCAGGCAGTGGTCACAGCAAATCATTTTAATCTCGCCACTGTCTTGTTCCTTGCAGGCGTAGCACAACCACAGTTCATTTTTCTTCTTGATGGCAACTGAAAGGACAATAGGACACATTTTAGATGGGTTGTGTGGGAAACAGCATTACAATATATTTTCTAGTACAGACAGTACACACTAATTGTATTCTCATAATTACCTGCAGATGTAAGTAGGTGCCAGGCATCATCCGAAAAGTAAGGCCGCAGTTGCCGCATCTGAACTCGATAATCCAAAAGTGCACTTGGCAGGAACTCTGGCCGTACTTCTACATCAGCCTCATTAATGATGTAGCCCTGGTCTAGCACCTTGCCGGAGGTAGCCTCCCCCACGATTCCCGCCAGAAGAACTGAAAGAAGCACCACATTAGTATGCGTTAAGAAGCACTTTATCCAGAGTATTTACTCACGCTTGTGTTGAGCCACCTCAGTCAGCCGCGCAAATGGTGTTGCAGCCATTTCTGACTGTTGCCTTGGCCTTTTACTCTTTTGCACAGCCTTGTACTTTGGGCGCCCTCTTGGCTTCACAAGTGGAAGTCTGAGCTGTGGTGGTCTTGGGTTTGAAACAGAGGGGCTGAGAGGATCTTGCAGTGTGGAAGGTTCTTGTCTTGGCGTGGAAGGAGGTTGTGGTACCATGGAAGGGTCGTGTGGTAGCGGGGAACGTTCTCGTGGTGCTGTGGAAGGTTCTTTTGGTAGTGGTGAAGGGGTTCGTGGTGCTGTGGAAGGTTCTCGTGGTAGTGGTGAAGGGGCTCGTGGTGCTGTGGAAGGTTCTTTTGGTAGTGGTGAAGGGGTTCGTGGTGCTGTGGAAGGTTCTCGTGGTAGTGGTGAAGGGGCTCGTGGTGCTGTGGAAGGTTCTTTTGGTGGTGGTGAAGGGGCTCGTGGTGCTGTTGCAGGTTCTTGTGGTAGCGGTGAAGGGGCTTGTGAAAGCAGAGAGGTGTGAGCTCTGCCGGTTGGCTGGTCAGCTTTAGGTTGCTCAACGTGGCTAGCAGAACCTGAGGACCTTTCCGTAAGCCATTCCGCAAAAACATTCTCAAGAACTTCAAGTCGGGCCGCAAAGACCTCATGTGGACAGTCAGCGAGGTAATCTGCTATTGTCTTCAGTGTCCTCATTGCATAATTAAATAGCTGGTTTCTGTTCATCTTATGAAATGCTGGCCCTGGCATGACTAGCAGTTCTGTGCTTTCCTGCAATGTATCGACATTCTCTTCATTGTTGTCAGCAGCCATTACATTGAGGTGATAGCTCTTAAACCACCGTGGTTTGATGAATTTAGACAGGTCAGGCACACCACCAGTTTTTTCACAAACAGCCAGAATGTGACGACAAAGAAGCCCCATCCTCGAAAAAGTTGTGCACGTGCATGTGGAAGTTTTCTCTGAAACTACATGCCACGTGCCACAAGAACTTGATACGTTATAAACAGCTGGTTCTAGTTGTCGTATTTCTGGAGGGGCTTTTTTAGCTTTAGCTGCTTCTTTGTAGACTGCGGAGCAAGCATACGGGGTTAACTGCTTGGCACACATGGCTTCAATATTGCTTGATGCTTCGTACGAGTAAAACGTGCATGTTTTCATGAGGCTTGCCCGATGCCTGGCTTCTTGTGAGAGTCCATCTGATAGCCTTACAATGCCCCTTAGTGCCTCGTACAATTTGTCGGACGATGACAAGATCTGCTTGATTTTGGCGTTGTGAGACTCCACTCTGTTAGTAGTGTTGTTGCCCGCAGTAAACTCCTTGTCACAGAGATGTCTGGCCCACATGTTTTTTTTTATATTTCCCCAATTTTTTTCGAAGTAGGCGCATGCTTGACTATTCGCATGTAGTAAGAAGTCAGTCTGTGCCTCTTCAAATTTCTGTGAAGTAGGTGCATACACCAGTTCACTGAAGCTGCTGACTAGCCTCTCTTTTTCTTCAGCTGAATGTGTAAACTGTCCGACAGCTGTCCGGAAAGCTTTCATTACGTGAAACTGGCATAGCTGCACAGCAGGTCTTGAAGTGAACGCGCCTCGTATTGCAGATATTTCGGTGAAGTCTTTATCCACAATGACGACATTAGTGCAAGCTGCCTTTGAATTTTCATTGACAAAAGTTTCAAGTAGCTTAGTGACGACGTGCTGTTGTTCGGATGCAACGAAGGCATATGCCACAACATGGCTGGCACCTGCCCCATCTTCAACCATGAATACAAACAAAGGCATCCTGTGCTTGTTAGTTCTATATGTGGCATCTAAGATCAAAACTTCGGGATATCCCTCAAACATCCTGTGCATTTGTCTTGTTTGCACGTATAGAACCTGTAGCTCTTTGTTTTCATCAGTAATTGTGATAACTGTTGCCTTTTCTTTTTCTCGAAGGTCGCGGATCACTTGCATGAGGTTTTCTACATCATCTCCTCTCTTCATGCTAGTTTTCATATTCTGTATGTCCTTAGCGATGATTACTTTTCCTATAAAACAATTGAGACAAAAAAGGTGCAAGGCTTAGTCACACACCACAACAATGTGACTATATAGTGTTACCTGTGTCTCTCTTGAGTTTCTGTACGATGAGGCTGGGCCGCACGTTCAACTCAAGGAGCGGTTGCAAAACTTTGGCCTCATGGTCGTTCAGCTTCCTGCACTCCGGATAGGAAGCCAACATGTCGCAAGTCGTCTCGTGATTGTGCTCCAGCACGACACAGGTGACCTCCAGCTCTTGGCTTGCGCGTCTGGCAGCAATCACTACTCTCGCCGGGCAGTCCATCTTCATCGTTCTAGAAAAAGAAAGAAACCGCGTGGTTTTACCTAGTACACGCACTCCTCTCAAATATGTTATAGTACACGATGCAGCATTGAATAAGGGCCTGCGTTACCTCTGATTTGGGCGCACTCCCGTGCCCCTTGTTCTCTGGGTACCGCCGTGTTTGCATGTGAACGTCGCGTTCGCGAATTTCAATCTTCCTTCCAGCTTTACAGCTCCGGATACCAGATGTGAGTTGACAGCATCCACGGACTTCGATGTCTTCTTAACAAACAGTGCGTTTGTCCGCAGCTGCAACGTGCGCAAAGCACTATAGAAGTCATCGTACGATGCAAACCGTGCACCAACCGTTACGTCCATGCTCGCACGTGCGTAAACACCCGAGCGCATGTGCCGGTGACCAACTCAACGAACTGCCTTATCTGACCACGAGGAAAGTCGTACTTTCAGCGAAGCTTCGTAGATGGCGCTAGCCGACAGCGTTACTACTCTCTCCCCATAGATGGCGCCGCATCGTCGTGCACCCAGCCATTTCCGGCAACGGTGCACTCCGTCGTGCGAATAGCATCACTCTGTCATTTATGGTGGTGTATATAAGAGCACCCAAAGCACAAAACATACCTGCCTATCGGGTATCTGTTGATCATGCTCGCTGTGCCAACACGACGGTTACTGCAAACAGTTGTCATGCAATGAAGTAACAAAGTTACGTAGTTCAGCGACCTTCTTCAACTTACCCAAGTTTGGCACAGTCGCTCGTCAAAAGGCTCAAGCTTCCGCTCCTGTGGAACCGCGGTCGCCGCTTGTCAAAACACTCGGACGCGGATTGTCTTCGGAAGTACACTCGATCACTCGATCAACGTGAGTAATCGATGAACGAAGCAAGAAAGCACTTTTGAGCGCGGACACAAAGCTGTGCGTCCCGTGAGGCTGTGTTGAGTGGCAACGAACAACGACCATCATCCGCCACTGGATCAAGGCAGGAGAACGCCCCAACACGCGGAAAATGCCCAGTCGACGAATGTCGCGTACGATAAGCACGCAATAAACGCACACAGTACACGATAAACATGTAAGCGCGGCACACATGTGTTCACGGGAAGCTGGTGGTGCTCCGGCAGTACGAGACCTGTTGCAACTGTTAGCTTACAGTCTAAACCAAAAAGAATGTAGGTGGCAGCAGTGTCGTGATATGCTACAGGCCATAATTTTTATTAAAAATAAAACGTATTTGTGGCTTTTCACACAGGCGAAGGTCAGGGAGGCGGGGCTCTGTACATAAGCGTTGCGTCCGCCTTTCGCGTCGGGCCCCATATAAGCGTTGCGTCCGCTCGGGCCATTTCCGCCTCGGGCTCCATATAAGCGTTGCGACCGCTCGCGGCCGCATATAGCGGGCCCAATCCGTCACCGCAGAATTTGTCACGCTTAATGGCGATTGAAGGGCCGCTTATATGCAGTACGTTGTGGTGGAATAAAAATGGGCCGTTTATGTGCCGGACGTTATACGGTACTTGAATAAGAGTGTAGTCGTTGCACGTATAGTGTGATCAATCTGTCATTAAGTGACAGCTTACCGCTCTCCTATTATATAGAGTGCATAAGAAGGGGAATTGTTCGAGGGGCTCGCTTCTTTGTTAGACACAACCAATGAAACCAACACCCAGTAGAGCCAAGCAAAACATACGGGAAAATTTTGTTAACTGCAGTGGAATGACTATGACCTAAATTTAAAGCAATTAAAGGGACACTAAAGAGAAAAACTGTTTGTCTATAATTAGTAAATTGCTATTTCATAATTTCAAAACTACCAAGCTTACCGCTACAAGACGCTGGGTAAGTGAGAAAACGAGCAAAAAGAAAATGCGAGTGGCGAGGCCACATTGGAAATCCCGCACCAATCGCCGTGACGTCGTAGATTTTTACGGCGTCTATTGGGACCTGCGTAATCGGTAAATATGAAGTGCGTAGACCTCTGAGCGCTCCATAGACTTCATATGCTAAGGCTCAGGAAATGTCGTTGAGCCAATGTCACCAAAATACGACACACTGGGAAAATCTGTGACATCACGCACAGAGATTTCGGCGAGAAATTTAAAAATAAAACTTTAATGATGATTTGCTGCTCTATTAATAGCCTTATGATCGTGAAAATGACGATATCAGAGTTCCCAGAGCACCCTTTATCAATCTAAAGCCATTCATCATTTCACTTTAGTGTTCCTTTATTGTTGAGGGAAAAGCACCCTCTCCGTCGGTCAGATCCGAATCCAAAACATCCGAATTACGCGTCCGATGTTCTACCAACTGAGCTACAACAGAGGGCGCTCCCTGGTACACATTGTTCGCTATATTTGTGTGTTGAATCCTTGGGAGCGTTAGCCAGCGCCACTCGTAGCCAAGACGGCGCGTGTGGAGCACTATTTTTGCAAGAAGGCTTTACGTGGCAAGTGATCTTTGCTCGAGGTGTCAGCTAACCCATAAACCCTCGCATGCTACCTAATGCATCAAGTCATAACTATTATACTACAGTTAAAAACAACAAACTTATATCCCCTATGCATTCCTTGGCTTGATTGTATGTTGGTTTCAACGGCTGGCTATAACAAGGAAACGAGCACATCAAGCATTTCTCTTTTTTTGGTATTTTCATAGCGAGGGGTTCGTTTCGGCGGACTTGATGATGAAAATGACAATCATCATAATCATGGGTAACGAAAACTTGCAATGCGGCTATATCGAGACAAGAAGTGTCATATTAAAACGGTTCGGATGAATCGGCTTGACTGTTTAGATGGCAGCTTCGACAAGTAAAAGACGCAGCGCTGTGTGTAAAGATGCAGATGTACCGATTCGTCCAATTAGCCACAGTACTACAACATCTCTAAGGTCATACATGTCTGCGGTATTACCGTGGCTGTTTACCGCGTGAAGCACCGGTATTTTGTTTTTAACAAACTCAGGAGCCTCATCGCTGCAGCAGTCCCAAACCAAAAAAAAATGCCCCCACCTCCCCGAAAGGAGTTGTAATAAAACGATAGAACACCAAAGCCAGACGGGCAAACCAAATAACACCAAACGAAAGGCCGTCTCTTCACGAACCCGCGACTGCGAACATGGCACCGTCGACAGACATGAGCCAGGCGCACCGTGGAGCGCGAACCCAGACAGGAGAGAGTGTGCTCCCTTCTCCCCATGGAAAGAAGTTGGTTGGGTGGGGCAGTCTGGACACTGAACTTGAGAAAAGAAGACGTGTGTTGTTTTGTACGAGTGCGTGTAATACAGTCTTTTTTCATTATATCCTTACTCAAGTGTAGACCTCAATTATTTCGAACTTGTAAATCAGTTAAAATAGATAACATAATGGTGCCGAAACCCGGGAAGAAAGTATACTAAAGTAGAGAGGTCCTAAAGGTCGCGGGTAGGGACAAAGAAAAAGGCGATGGAAAAGCTGAAAGTGAAGCGACGCTCCCGACGACGACAGAACACCGTCATCATCAAAGAGGCAACATCGGCGCTGGAAAGCGCTAGTGTTGAACAGCTCAGTGCCATTCTGCAACGGCTGGAGGTTAACAACGCCGATCTTCGAAAGATCAACGAAGAAATGGAAACCTGCCTGCCAGAGGACGCCTTCGAGGAGGAGTACGAAGAAAACATCCAGTACGACGACAGGGCCAACCAAACCATCGGCCTCCTCAAAGCAAAGATAGCGTCGCTGCAGGCGGGTGCCATCGCCGCCAGCAGCCTAGCAACACCTCATCCGCCGCCCTCCCAGACTCACCATCATGGCGTCAAGCTACCAAAGCTGCGGCTGGAACCGCTCAACGGTGAGCTTTCCGCATGGCAAGCCTTCTGGGAATGTTACCGTAAAGCAGTTCACGAGAACGAAGGGCTCTCGAAGACCGAGAAGTTCCAGTACCTAAGGTCACTGCTCACGGGACCAGCCATGACAGCGATAAGAGGGCTGCAGGCGACGGAAGCTTGCTATGAAGATGCCATCGAAATATTGCAGAGACGATTCGGCGACGAAGAACGAATTCAACAAGAGCATATCGCAAAATTGAGAGCACTTCCCAGCGTTGCTTCACGGGAGGACGCTCGCGGGTTACGGCGCTTGTACGATCATGTGCAAGCCCACATTCGTGGACTGAAGGGATTAGGCATAAATGCGTCGTCTTATTCGGCAATGTTAAGCGACGTGATCCTCTCGGAGCTACCCAAAGAAATGGTTGTGGATTTCCACAAAGAACTACGCCGAGCCAACAGCGCAACAAAGTCGGCGAGTCAGTCGCCACACGATTCAGAAGCATCTTCGGCGTCAGGAGTAGACGATAGGCTAACTGACATTTTAGAATTTCTCCTCGTCGAGACAGAAAGCAGAGAAAGATGCGCCGAAAGCGTCCGTGCCACGAAAGAGAGCAAAGCCGAACGGAGCGGGGGAAAAAGTAAACAGAACCATACGCCAAGCGCCGCGGTACTTCACACGCAGCCGGAGCAGGCGAGGAGGTGTTTCTTCTGCGAGTCGACGAAACACGAGACACAGTCCTGTTCGGCTCCCCTCCCGCCGGAAGAAAAGACGAACAAATTGGCACGAGCCGGACGCTGCTTTCGTTGTACGTCGTGGGGGCACCAGTCAAAAGAATGCAGAAGAAAAGTAAAGTGCATATACTGCGGCAAACGCCATGTATCTTCCTTGTGCAACCCCGACTGGAAGAAAGCAAAGAACGATCGTCCGCAAGAAGCTGTGAAAGAAGTTACCACAACTAACGTACATGCGGCCGCTGAAAAAGAAATGAACAAAGAAGTCGCTCTGCAGACTTTCCGCACTTGGGCCGTCGGTGGTAACAAATGCGGATACATCCGTGGTGTATTAGACGGCGGAAGTCAAAAGATATTTATTAGAGAAGACGTCTCTAAAACGCTTAACCTGCGTGTTTTGGGACACAAGGACTTCCACCTCAACACTTTCGGATTGACAGCTGCAAAAACGGAAACATTCCGAATCGTTGAACTGCGCTTGCGTAGTCAATAGGCTCCGTGCAGACGTAACTCTGCCGCCAATGAAGGCGGCCCTAGCGGCAACAAGCGCAGACTTGACGGGATACTCTCACCCGCTCGCCCTGCTCGCTCAACGGTTCCGCGATGACGGCGCGCGGCCTTCTCGCGGGCTGTTCGTTTTGTGTCAGTTATGCCAAACTCTAAGAATAATTGCTGCGTTGTTGGGTGCAGTAACACCTACAGAAATTCTCCAGGTACGCGATTTTACTGGTTTCCAATCAGAGACCATACGCAATCTGCACGTTTGTCTAGCATGTCAATTACCCTGTGCGCCTTGGAGATACAAAAAAGAAAAAAAAATGTGCCGGCCTAAATAAGTGCACTAAATGTACATCGCAGAGCAGACTCATTGCCAAGACGAATCGTCAAAAGGTATTACTTCACACCTTTGTCGCAGTAATTATGCAGAAACGCTCATTTGCCGAAGCATTTCTGTTTAATAACATGCGTGCTGACAGTTCGGCCACTTCCTGATGTGGCACTTCGACATACTGCTTGTATATACTCAGCAGCTTGCCTGAGAGCCTACATAAAAATGAGCAAATAATCCGTTTCAAAACAAACAAGCTCAGCGTTTGAGTAGAGGCAGGAAGGAGCATGAGGTGGGACTGCGATGCCGCGTCGCTGGCCTCTGCCCGGAGCACGTCAGACAAAGTGCACTCAGTGCTGCAGAAAAACCTCAGCACATGCTCGACGTCGATGCTCTTTGCCCTAACTGTAAAGGCAGAAGTTCCTCCAGATTATTTGTAATGAAACTGACAAAAGGAGAGAAGAAAAAAAAAATCGCTCACTTTTTTTCTTTTGTGATTGCCACAGTTGAGTGTTTCGGGCAGACGTTTTTAATTAAAGGAAAGCCCCATTATCGCGGTTTGCTTGTCTTCGATGCGCAAGTAATTTTATTCAGGCGGTTTTATACTTTCCTGCGACTCCGGCACGGCACTCCCAGTTGGCCGCACGGATGTCCCTGCTTTAAGTGATAAGAAAACATTACATGACCTGTAACTAAGAAAAAGCAAATTTAAGCGACATACCTCAATTTTCACGGATCTTCCCGGCGCGTTCATTCGCACCTGTGGTGCGCACTTCCCCGTGACTGACGATCCGCCGTGCAACGTCTCTTCCACGAAGCCGTGAACATGCCTCGCCAGCCTCGCTTAGATCGAGAAGCTCTCTGCCCTTATTTAGATTAGCTCCTCGGGAGAAACCATCTATAGCACGTAGCTCTCTGAACCCAAATGTAATAATAATTGACACGCTTTGCAGTGCCATGGCTAGCTAACAGCCGCTGTGACGACCGCTCGGCTGCACTGGTTGAAATCGGCGCAGTGAACGCAATGCAGTCGCCGGTGTCGTCTCTTTCGAGCAGCTGCCAAGTCTGTTGCCACGTTAGTCTGAGGGTGACAAGCTGTGATCGTTTAGTGAACGAAGCGGCGCGCAGTTTCGCTCAACGTGCCCGTATGGCCTCCGTGTCGTCTTCCCTTGCTCATGCATTCTATGCTGCCGCGTTCCCCTGAGGGTGCACGAGGTCTGGCGAAAAGAAGCATACCCTCAAACATCAAGGGTCTGTGGCAGCTGCTAACAATTTAACGTCTTTTGAAAGCGAACGGAAACGAAAACGCGTCGAGCGAAGCAGCAGAACACGGCGCAGAGGCTTGCTGCCGCTTGCGTCGTCTGCTCCCATATCCCGTCAAGTTTGCTGCCGTGGCCGCTGTGGCGCTGGAGGCCGCGCGCGACTGTGGCGGCTCCTAACGTATGCACGGTGCCTATACAGCGACAGCGAAATAACCATTGAGGCCGTAGAAGTTCCATTCATATGCAAAGACGTTGCACCAGTTCCGGTTGAACATGCTTTTGTGCAGGAAATTGAGTGTAATGGAGGACTTATCGCTGACAAGCTCATTTATCCAGGATTGCCAGCGGTTCCAGGAATTGCACTGTTGATTGGAGCGGATCATTTGTGGAACTTACTGTCAGGGCAAGTCCGCCGCTGTGCAGACAACGACGGTTTAGCAGCTATCCATACAAAGTTTGGTTGGACATTCCAGGGTCCGTTCAGTCTCAACAGCTCTCTGACCATGGCGACAAATGTCTGCATTTTAAAGATTGGTCTGGAAAGCGACACCAAAGATCAAGCTATACTGCAAAAGTTTTGGGAACTGGACGCCATTGGAGTCACCAATGAAGAGAGCGTGAAGCAAGAAAGCATCAACCACGCTCTGAGCAGCGTGGAAAGAAAAGGTGAGCGCTATGAAGTGTCACTTCCGTGGAAAGAAACTTCTAGTAACCTGGCAGATAACCGAGAAATGGCTATGAAACGGCTGAAAAGTCTTACAAAGAGGTTGTGCCGCAGCAAAGAACTTGTGGAAGAATACGACACGGGCATCAGAAGCTACATGAACGAAGGGCATGCAGAAAGAGTAAAAAATGAAGTAGCATCCCAGCATGTATATTACATACCTCACCAGCCTGTCATCCGCACTCAGTCAAAGACAACGAAATTTCGCGTAGTGTTCGACGCTTCTTCTCATGCACCAGAACAGTCGTCACTAAATGAACATTTGGATAAAGGGCCGAAGCTCATTAGCGACATGGTCCGCATTCTGCTACGTTTCCGCCTACACCCGGTTGCTCTCGTGGCAGATATCGAGAAAGCCTTCCTTCAAATCAGCGTGCGACCTGAGGACAGGGATGCTCTAAGATTCCTTTGGTACAGCGAAGCACCCCACAACCCTGACGCCCTTCCAGACATAGAGGAGTGGAGAATGCAAAGAGTGCCATTCGGCACTACGGCGAGCCCATACCTGTTAAACGCCGTTCTTCTTCACCACTTGGAAAGCCAGGGCGACGGTCTTCAGAAAACGGTGAGCATACTCAAAGACTCTTTCTACGTCGACGACTTAGTTACAGGAGCAGCTACTGAGCACGAAGCCTTGAAGATAGCTGCAGAAGCGAGCAAAATAATCACCGATGCTGGAATGTACCTAAGAAAGTGGTCATCCAATTCCGAAAAAGTTAGGATGACATTGTGCGAACAAAGCAGCGCTCCGGATGAACCGCATAAAGTACTGGGGCTTTTGTGGACACCTACTAAAGATGAAATGTCCATATCGGCCGCGGCCGTATTGATCACAGCATGCACAGGAGTCAGCACAAAACGCGCGGTGCTGCAGGCATCAGCGAGGATCTCTGACCCTTTGGGACTGGTAGCGCCCTTTGTGATACGAGCCAAAGTGCTCTTTCAGCGCCTTTGGGAGAGAGGGGTTGGCTGGGATGAGCAACTGCCGGATGATTTAGAGACAGAATGGAGAAACTGGCGCTCAGATCTGACTAACTTGAAACAGCTCTCTTTTCCCCGTTGTATACTGACCGACTACGAGGCTACCTGTCAGCTGCACATATTTTGCGATGCAAGCCCAAAAGCTTGCGGCGCCTGTGCATACCTACGGACGCATGACGAGAGCGAAGTAGTGAACACAAACCTCATCTTCGCGAAGTCCCGAGTGGCCCCGTTGAGGGTGATGTCTCTGCCCCGGTTGGAGTTGATGGCTGCCCTGATTGGAGTACGAATGGCTCATTATCTTCATAGTGTCCTTGATCAAACAACTGCAGTGTATTTTTGGTCAGATTCCACGATCACCCTCTGTTGGGTAAAGGGCACAGCCAAGCAATGGAAGCCATTTGTTGAAAATAGGGTGACTGAGATACAGAGTTTAAGCAGCCCAGAAAGTTGGAGGCATTGCCCAGGCACCGATAACCCCGCTGACTGCCTGACTCGAGGGATGCGTGCAGAGTCCCTAAAAGACAACATATTGTGGTGGAAAGGCCCAAGTTGGCTGCAACAGAATTCTCAATTCTGGCCACCAAAAGAATTTGATAATGCGTGTCACAGCCATGAAGCGGACAACGAAAAGAGGAAGAACGCAGTTCAGCTGCTTACAGGAATAACTGAAATGACCCCTTTGCTACAAGCAGAAAAGTTTAGCAGTTACACACGTCTGATAAGAGTAACTGCGTGGGTCATGAGGTTTGTAAGAAACTGCCGACGTCACAATGGGAGTAACCCAGCATATCTCACAGCGGACGAGATTCAAGAGGCCAGCAACCACTGGATTCGACATGCGCAACGTAAATACTACGAGCAAGAGATTGGAACAGTTTCTCGGGGAGAGAGCCTGACGGTGAACTCACCAATAGCACAGTTTCAGCCTTTCCTTGACGCCAGGGGCGTAGCCAAGGGGGGGGAGGGTTGGGGGGGTTCAAACCCCCCCCCGAAATTTTTCAGTTTTGCTTGCGTATATAGGCACGCACACATACAAACGCACGCACGAACATACATAAAGTATGGTTGAACCCCCCCCCCCCCCCGAAAAAAATTTCTGGCTACGCCCCTGCTTGACGCACAGGGATTGTTGCGCGTGAAAGGTTGTCTTCAATTTTCAAAGGCATCCGAAGACGTCAAGCATCCAATCCTTCTTCCGAAAGATCATGTCGTAACCAGACTTATAGTAGTTGCAGCTCATCTTCGAACTCTTCACGGAGGCGCTCTCAGCACTATGTCTGAACTGCGCGAATGTTACTGGATTCCGTGTTGTCGGCAGCTAGTGAAGAAAGTGATATCACGATGCTCTCTGTGTGCCAAGCACCGACTCAAACCGGCCACAGCACCTACAGCTCCCCTTCCAGGTGACAGAGTGAACCGGAGCGAACCTTTTCAAGTTGTGGGCATCGACTTTGCCGGCCCTCTTTTCACCAAAAGTAAAACGTCAAGCGCAAAGAGTTACATCGCCTTGTTCACCTGCGCAACAACGAGAGCAGTGCACTTAGAGTTAATTTCCAGCCTTGCAACTGAATGTTTTCTGCTGGCCCTTCGACGCTTCGTAGTGCGCAGGGGTCTACCGCAGACTATTTACAGCGATAACGCTTTGACCTTTAAGAAGGCATCGAGGGAAGTGCAAAGCCTCTGGAAAATTCTTCGCAGTCGTGACATTCAAGACTACTGCGGCTCTCAGCGCATCACGTGGAAATTCATAATAGAAAAGGCAGCTTGGTGGGAAGGCTGGTGGGAGCGAATGGTAAAGTCCGTGAAGGTATCCCTGCGAAAAGTTCTCGGTCGTCAAAGCCTGTCATTTGAAGAGCTCACTACAGTCTTGGCGGATGTGGAGGCAGCGATAAACTCGCGCCCACTCACCTATGTCCTAGAGGAGCCAGGTGAGGCGTCAGTGCTTACACCATCCCATCTGTTGACAGGAAAGAGACTGATAGCTTTACCCGCCTCCAAGTTAAGCGCTGTTCCCACTTCTACAGCAGCTGACATTAATCGACGCTGGAGGTACCGACGATCACTTGTCAACAACTTTTGGAACCGATGGCAAAGGGAATACCTGCTACAGTTGCGCTCCGCGCACCTAATATCGTCAAGACAGGACAATTCCCTTACGGTAGACGACATTGTGATTGTCCATGAAGACCATGCAAAGCCACATATGTGGAAAACAGGAAGAGTCGTCAAAGTTTTCAAAGGCCGTGACGGAGCAGTGCATTCTTGTGCTGTAAAGTTGTCCACTGGAATCACTCTGCGACGTCCGGTACAACTGCTCTACCCTTTGGAGACAGAAGTAAAATGATCAAGGCTCATTTTGGGGGGGAGCATGTAATAAAACGATAGAACACCAAAGCCACCAGACGGGCAAACCAAATAACACCAAACGAAAGGCCGTCTCTTCAAGAACCCGCGACTGCGAACATGGCACCGTCGACAGACATGAGCCAGGCGCACCGTGGAGCGCGAACCCAGAGAGGAGAGAGTGTGCTCCCTTCTCCCCATGGAAAGAAGTTGGTTGGGTGGGGCAGTCTGGACACTGAACTTGAGAAAGAAGACGTGTGTTGTTTTGTACGAGTGCGTGTAATACAGTTTTTTCCATTATATCCTTACTCACGTGTAGACCTCAATTATTTCGAACTAGTAAGTCAGTTAAAATAGATAAAAGGAGTCGTGACGAAATGCGAATGCATTTCTTGCGCCGAGAGTACACGGCGTAGCAATTTTAATGGCGTAGAATAATGACGAGACGAGGATTTGTACCGTAATCATTTATTTACACATTCATCAGCACCTGTTTGTGTTGTCATTGTACCTGACGGCCATAATCTCAGCCTTGTGGTCAGTTGGCGTTTCACAGCGGCGTCTCGAACACACATTTCCGGATGTTCTTGAGAGGCGCCCAGCCAGCGAACGGTCGACAGTGAGGCGCGAGCGGACGGGAGAGTGGGGCGCATGGAGGAGAGAGAGCGAACAGCGAGAGAAGGAGCGGCGAAGCAATGCACCTACCCGCTCCTACACTCTCTCGCACCACATGCTCCAGTTGCTAGGGGCGAGGATAAGCGCGCGCGCCCGCAGCTGTTGCCATGGGAGAGGGAGTGAGAGCGGAGAGATAACACCTGCCGGCGCGCGGACAACGCCGGATGCCTTACATAGCCCGACTAAGAAATGCATTCGCATTTAAAAGAAAGACTCAAATGCTCACAGCGCACTTGGAGGTTGACAGGTGCGCTGAGTGCCTTTCCTCTGGCGTTCCTCGCGAGGCAGAAGTAGCGTCCTCGTTGTGACCGGCGCACTCCGTGCAGTGTGAGCACGTGCAGGGAACCGTTGCTTCCGGCTTGATGTCGCCCACCGGCCGACAATGGTCGGCCCTCCCAGAGCCAGCGAGGTGGCTCCAGCAGCTGCGGGTGTGCCTTCACGCTGCACTCAAACCTCGCGTCTCTACCTTCGTCCACGGCCGAACCACCGACGAGCCTCAGTCGCACAGAGGGCGGGAATTCAACCTGGAAAACCGAAAGTCCTCGCCAAGATTAGGCTCACGCGGGCTAGCTCGTATTCCTAGAAGTACATTTACAGCGCAAACGCAAAGGCGCACCACAAAGAAAGAAACGACACACACACAAGCGCTGGCTATCAACTGACTTTATTTCGGCGATTGTCAATGCATATATACCTCCAAGGTAGCCTTTCCGCATGGCTTCAGAACGGCGCAACAAGGAAGACGAAAATACGAAAGATCTTTCGTATTTTCTTCTTCCTTGTTACGCCGTTCCGAAGCCATGAATCTGTACCAACTCGCCCAATTGTCAGTGCTACTCAGCCTTACCGCACATGCACCACGCAATCGACAAAAACAGAAACGAAATCGACAAAAACTTTTTTTGTTTTTGTTGTTTGCGTGGCGCATGTGCGGAAAGGCTGCCTTGGAGGTATATATGCATTGAAAATCGCCGAAATAAAGTCAATTGATAGTCAGCGCTTGCGTGTGTCGTTTCTTTCCTTGGGGTGCGTCTTTGCGTTTGCGCTGTAAATGTACTTCTAGGATTATGAACCAACTAGGCCTAAAGCCTGTTTCACATGCGAGCGACCGAGCGGCAGCAGGACGCTCGGACGCGGCTTCGTTTCACATGCACCGCTTTTGCGCGGCGCGCGCCTCTGCGATGCGCAGTGATGGTTGTGGGAAGCGCCCGTTATCCGCGGGTTTCCTTTCTCCGGGCTCGCTTGTTTTGGTGCGCTTGGGTTGCAAGTTTCACGAGCCTTCTACTTCGGTGATCGATTTTCACGCGCCTAAACCTTGAATGATGAAAATGTGCAGTTTATCAGAGTGCAATTAAACAACTTCAGTAGTCACGTTTATTTCTGTTCCAGCTTTCTTTTTTTACCACGCAAGTCATGTTGCACGCCCATACACTTGGCCATGGAAAAGCAAAAGAAAGAATTTGTTTTTGGGGTTTTAAGCTTTCACAGGGCTTTCGGTGGCTTTTGCTCTCGAATGCCGCAAGGCGTTGGTGCGCCGTATGGGCCGGCAACCGGATGCAGGCGGCCCAGTCAACGACATTGTGGGTTTGTGAAGGAGCTCGTCTCTTTTTTTTGTTTTTTTTTTGCCTATCGACATTCTGCAGTAAAGAGGCGGCGGCATTTGTCGTCTTCGGGGTACGTGACCACTAAAAAAAAAAAGAAAAAGAAAGCAGTAAACTATTCGAACGTGCTGCACCAGAGTAGTAAAAAAAAAAAAACTGAAACGTCTACTGCGAACAAGTGCGGAGTGTCGTAGGTTCCCCCTGTCCGGACCTATGTTGGTGTCACGATTCGATAAAAATACAAAAGAACAAAATGACACGTGCAAACGATTTGTCTGCTTTGACGGAAGCCCAGTAAAGAACAACAAAAGGAAAAGAACGGCGTTTTCTACACTGCCAGCTCGTTGCAGCGAATGTCGTCTGCTAGGAAACCGAGTCGGAGCGAGTTCCTCCCGGCGCGCGCGGCTGCTCTCGTCTCCATCCCTACGGTCACGTGCTCCCCGCGTCACTGCTCCCCCATTGGTTGACCTTGGGCAGCCGCTCTGCCGCTCGCGAATTTTTCCAACTTCGGCGATCTCGATCGCGCGTCCACTGGTCGCTCTAAAAAACCTGTTTTTGGGCTTCCGCGACGGCAGCCGCTCCGCTCTTGGAGCAAAATCGCTGCATGTGAAACAGGCTTAAGAGAAGTTTTACTCTAGGTCGTATTGAATAAATATGGCGATAGGCAGATATATAGCTATTTTTAATTTTATTCCCGGAGATGTAATAGCCTGGTTTATTACCTGACTCGCTACTCTAGGTGTCGGGTGATGGCTGATATATACAATGATCACATATACACACAAATAATACGTACAGTAACAAACTCACATATACGCACAAAAGAGTCATTCCTAAAGTTTTGTTATTCCTCAATAACACCCCAGCGCTTTTGTGTTACGCATCGCACAAACGCGGCTTTGCCACGGGTCGAAAGGTGCCGCAGCTCTAAGCTCAAGCCGCGTTGCAAATGAAGTGCAGCCTTCAGAATCTGTCGATCTGCGTCTTAACGGGAACAGTCACACAGGACGTCTTCTCGAGTGTGACACGTGGCGCACAAAGGAGAGTTCGACTGCTTAATCTTGTGCTTAAAGTAGTTCGTACGGGCAACGTCGAGACTGAGCTGTTGATTGCATGCTTCATCTTGCCTGGATAATCATTGTGGCGTATAAAAGCTACGACGGGTTGGCGGCGGGTTGGTCAGAAATGTCTGCGTGAAACCAGAAGACCCTTTAAACATAAGCTGGATCTGACATCCACAAGTGCAAACGAGGAGAACATGGAAGACCCCTTTGAAACTTCAAAAACAGATGGCAAAAAGAGATGAGACAGACAGACAGACAGACAGACAGACAGACAGACAGACAGACAGACAGATAGATAGATAGATAGATAGATAGATAGATAGATAGATAGATAGATAGATAGATAGATAGATAGATAGATAGATAGATAGATAGATAGATAGATAGATAGATAGATAGATAGATAGAATAGATAGATAGATAGATAGATAGATAGATAGATAGATAGATAGATAGATAGATAGATAGATAGATAGATAGATAGATAGATAGATAGATAGATAGATAGATAGATAGATAGATAGATAGATAGATAGATAGATAGATTCATGAAATTCTTTTCAGATGCTTTGGTCGTAGCCAAGATGCGACATTACCCTTACCACACATAACACTTTCGCATACCGCCAGGAGATACGTTTTAATTACCACCCCTTTAAGGAACAAATATCTTTAAGGAAATAAAAGAGAAATGAAGACAACCCATGTGAAGCTACGCATTTATTCAATATTCTACACATAAAGAGGCTTCGTTCAGGAAGGTTCATGCTAATGTCCAATAAATGTACAAATAAAGCATGGTTGGTCCCTCCTTCATAGGAATCAGTATAACACGACAGTGAAAGGTGCCTTCACACAAGTAGTTGATTGTTGATTGTACATGGATGTACCAGATCTTGCACAATGTCTATCGGTGTTTGGCGTGGATGCAACTACGTTGACGCCTGGTCACGCATTGCCATCCCGACGACAAACGTCCGTGATCATTAGTAAACCTTTGCGGTAGTTGAAGTAGTTAACATACACCTGGACACAGCATATGGTGACACCCACGCAATGATGGCATCAACAAGTACATAATAAACACTGGTACTCAATATGTACTCACACAAAGCTTCATTTCCGGAGAGAAATGCCATGGTGTGCGCTACCCAGTAATCGGGTCACCTACGCCTGTGCTCGTGCATTACCACACAGCGATTAAGGAAGGCGAGCGGCAGAGTTTACAGCTTGAGTCGTGAACGCGCCACGGCGTCCCACTTCCCGCTGGCGTCTCTATCGCGGAGAAGGTGCAACAGAAATAAGGCGCGTTTGCATAACCTCGCGTGTGTGTGTGTGTGTGTGTGTGTGTGTGTGTGTGTGTGTGTGTGTGCGTGTGCGTGTGCGTGTGTGTGTGTGTGTGTGTGTGTGTGTGTGTGTGTGTGTGTGTGTGTGTGTGTGTGTGTGTGTGTGTGTGTGTGTGTGTGTGTTGGCAGCATAGTTGGTTGAGCGCCGTTCATCCGCGCCAACGAAACTTTCCTTCTGTTTTCTTTGTCGTCTGTTCACGTGTGCTTTACCAACGTCATTCCCGTGACCGATATGACGTCATTGAAGTCTTGGTGGACACCGGCATAAAATACTTTCTTGTTAAAAGGTCACAGGTAGGGTACTACGTAGAAGGTGTTACCCAAACATTTCGCCAACATTCACTACATGATTTTTATTTTTTTCTCCCCAGTATGTGTTATTGCGCATTGATTACCTACACAATGTTGCCGATCCTTTTTGTAGCACCTGTACCTTCAGGTATTCGTTTTTATCGAGTACTTGTGAGGAGCGGAACCACCTTCCTACCGTCACTGCACACATAAAAGGCCAATAACAATACAAGAATGTTTTGATTAAGAGTAACTGAAAATTTTTTTCCGTAAATTTCTTTGTTGTTACTCCTTTATTTTCATGTGTTTAACGGTATGATCTTGTTCTGGCTTTACAATGTTTTAAAGTCCCATTTATATTGTTAACGGGTGTGTTGCGTATACTTTTTTGGTGCATTATATAATTTCTTGCGTTGGCGCATTTTTTTATTAATTATGATATTTTGTTACCACTCCTCTCAGCAACGCTCCTGCCCGGAGGGCACAATAGAAGGAATGAAGGGATCGAACGAATACAAAAATACCGCGTATTTACCGTCTGCAATAGCTTCCTGGTTTAACTTAGATCACCAAGTGGTTTTCTAAAGCAGTATGCATGGCGCCACTTGCTTTACACAGAAGGCTAAAGCTATTTCTTGGCGTATGTAATCGTTAATCACCAGTAACTTTTGTCATTTTTCTTGTGGTTTTCGAGCCGTGGTGAATGGAGGGCCAAGTGTGCTGATGTACGCATGTACAATTTTTCCTATATATGCGTGAACCTTTATTCGTGAGCCAGCGCTCGTATTTCCTCGTTTATTTTTCTAGTGTATATGTTATTTCCTTCGCCCTGTGTGCAAAGATGCAGATGTACCGGCTCGCCCAACTAGCTACCATCATATGCGGCCGCCTCTGCCGAGTAAAGTCCCTGAACTGCCGAGATCAAACAAGCGACCTCTAGCTCAGCTCCACAATGCCACAGTCGCCCTGTGCACTGCGTTCTTCTTCACTTTTTTGCGGTTCTTTTACTTGCCGCTTTTGCTCCTAAAGCACCGTATGTAAATACCACAATCTCTAGGCTACCATGGCGGATAACGATAGCAGGGGTGAAAAATACAGTGATAAGCCGTTCGTGACAATCCAAACAGTTTAGCCTTGTTTAGGCAACTTCATCGAAATGGTTGCGGCAGAATTTCACGATCAGATAATTTATTTGAAGTTTTGAGGAGCACATTGGGAACCACTTTCCCTGAAACTGATTCCCATGTGTAATCCAAGAACGGCCTATGCGTGCGATGCTATTCAGTAGGATCTTCACTTACCTTTTGTAGGGTACTTAATTGCGCACAAGTTATAAAATTGATTTATATTCAAAGTTCGCGTACGCTAAAAATAAAGGTGGCCTAAATTATATAAAATCAGCCTTATTTATAATGCAGTTTGTTCAGTACAGCAATGCACCATCTGAAAATTACGGTAGATAATTTCGTACTTCTACACTCACTTTTCCATGCACACACCTTGTTTGCCATGTTCCACTTTCTACATTCACTAGTGTGACGGTAACAGAGATAGAGAGATACTTTCTTTAATGAGTACTAGTGACGGGCCTTTCCTTTTCTCTTCAGATGTGAATGCTGGAAAACCACAGGCCAGTAAAAATAAGCGAATGCTTGGCTGATCATTGCGACGACCTTTAAGTATTTGCGCTAAGCTGCGCCTGCCTGCGTGTTAGCATTTCATAAAAAGCCTAAGAAAGAGAGAATATGAAAGCGAATCTTTGAAATTGTGAGAAGTAGAACAAGGAACGTCGCTTGAGGTAACGTTTACAAGGGCACTGCCTCAGAAGTTCACTTGTCGAAACGTTGGCTCCAGCGACATTACTTGTTACAAGACTTAGCATTATTTCATAAAATATGGCTTCAGTAAGCTCACCACTGTGGCTCACCTCTAGCAGAAGCGCATCTTCGATGGCGCTGCCTGGCACACGCTCATTGGCAGCGCGACAGCGGATCCTCCGGCCGTGGTCGTCTGCTCCCGGCGTGAAGGCAAGCAGGCTGCTAGTGCGGCCGCTCGACTCGTCGACGTTGACCGCACTGCGTGTCATGCGGCGGCTGCCCATCCACCAGCTGAGGTTTGCGGCCGGCCTTGAGCCCCACGAATCGCAGCGAATCTGTGCCGCTTGCTCCGCCACGAGGACCGTTTCCGGTGTGGCGATTGCAACTCTCAGCGGGCGTACTGCACGACAGAGAAGCAGTGAGCTTGTACATTCATTGACGACGTAAATAGGGGAAGAGAGGC
The DNA here is from genome assembly GCF_013339695.2 of Rhipicephalus sanguineus. Lineage (NCBI taxonomy): Eukaryota > Metazoa > Arthropoda > Arachnida > Ixodida > Ixodidae > Rhipicephalus > Rhipicephalus sanguineus. The sequence goes on from NW_023615029.1 coordinate 23,565, forward strand.
AAACAATTAAATATGCTGGGAAAGGAAAAGAAGGCCAAGGAGCTGGTTGAAAAAGGAAATTCGGGATACAGTACGAAGAACTTTATTGAAAGCATCCTGAGAGGTGTCACCCCTTAGGGCGGCACCGCGGGACGCTCCCAAGTGGGGACAGTTAGTCCTAGCCTAACCACCGTTTTTGTTCTGTGACGTCCTTGATCCCACGTAACGGGGGGCATCGCCAAAGCACGTGTTCTAGATTTCACGACCCCCGTAGCTAGGGCACTGTGAGGGTAAGTCATTTGAGAATAGACAGTGTACGAAAGCTAGACTGCGATAGGAATGCGATCGGGAAATGACGCGAAGCTTCCCTGGATCAGACAACCAAAAAAAGCACAGAGGTTGGAGAATGAAGTGCACAGAAAATGGAAAATCTATGAAGGGAAAGTAAATTCGATGGTGCAGGTTTTGTTGGAAGCAATATTAAGGTGAAAGTCATGGTTGAGCGTCAGATATTTATGACAGGAGGAGAGCCTCACCTAAGGTATCTTGGAGCCACATCATCATATTAAGTAGGGAGTATACCACAAAAAACATATTGGGGATCAAGGAGAAAACCATTGAGAAAGAAAGGAGACGCTAAGTTACATCTGAAAGGCAACAGCCGAATCTTTAAAAAAAAAACGGATTCTCCGATGAGTAATAGTATGCGGAAAATCTCGAGATCTACGGAAGGAGAGCTAATGCATGAGAACAGCTAACGCTGCGGAAAGAAGGTGGAAGAAAAATTAATAAACGCACAGCCAGGAGATTAGGCAGAGTTCTCATTAATTTGATTAACTTACAAGAACAAAGCAGTAAAAAAGCACACTTAAAGTAGTAGCAAAAAGCTTACAGGATAGGCGCATACTAAACAGTTGGCGGCAAAGTGTACAATGAACTTAATTTATGAAGGTAAGATAGAAAAGGACAACATTAATTCAGATCATTGCATCGTTTTATACAAGTTGGCTATGCATGCAATAAAATTGATAATTCGAACAGGTCTGGCCAGTGGCAACCACTGAGCGCTAGCGTTCGGCGAAGAAGTTAATAAGGTAGACATGAAAAATGACATATAGAAGCAGGAACAATGACTCATGTTGGCCATGATCATTTGTATTCTGTTTTGATAAACAATATAGTTTCCTCAGTCTCAAACTGCATGTCCATTACAACGTACTTTTTACAGTCACCGTGCACACCTGGTTATATTTCGATAAATCTGTGCACGTTAAACCACTGCTTTCTATCCTCATTGCTCGAAGTAACTGTCCTCACACAATGCAGGAAAGAAGATTACTTTTAAGGGCTCGTTTTTCTTTGTTAGGCACAATATTAATGTGAACTAACAGACAATAATGCCAAGGAAAGTACAGGGCGTGTTCTTTGTAATAATTGGGTTATAAATGTGAAGAAAGTAAAGTGGACGAAATGATAGCTTGCCGCCGGCAGGGACCGATCGGTCCCTGCCGGCGGCAAGTTATTTTTTCGTCCACTTTACTTTCTTCATATTTATATTCCAATTATAACAATTAACCCCCCTATACTTTCCTTGGCATTATTGTCTGTTATCTCTCATTATTATTGTCCTCACACAAGTACGATGGGCTATTAGATGGTTAGCTCCTCCCGCTTACGCAGTGTCTGTGCTGCGTGTCAGGCACAGGCCTGGTCGCTTTTCTCACTACGTATTACACAAGGCTACATCTGTTTAACGTTTACACTGTTCAGCATATGTGTCTCTTCTATGCTTCATGGGCATACGGTATTTCGCACGTCATGGGACTATATTTATTAAAGTTCCACCATCCATCCATCCATGGGTAGAAGTAATTCAATCAACCCGGTAACCCTACCAACCGTTGGTATGTAGTGGACCAGCAGCTAAGCCTTAAACTAGCTACATCATATTCACCATACTTTGCGCAATGCATTAGCGTGGCCACTCCTATGTGTCTTCATGCACAGAGGCGGCTCTAATGCTTTTGGCTGCGAGAAAAACAGGGAACAAATTGTTTGCAGAATGTGCGTTTCGACATTTCACCCATTTTTATGCACGGGATCCCATCGAAAGCGAGAAGCTTTCGTTATGTGGGGGAGGAGATGAGAGCAAAATTATCTGCCGCGAGATATATGTCTTATTGCTTACAGTTCATATCAAGGGTGATACTCGCTTCATCCTCTTCGTCGCCACTCCGAGCCTTGCAGATTATGCGAGCCATGAGGTGACTCCGTTGCAAAAGGTCGATATGCAGAACGCTCCTGGAGGCTTCCTCTTCAGCCATGCTTGCCGAGTCGTTGTCCTGCAGCATTCTGGCATCTTGCCACCACGATAGTACAGGGGGAGGACGTCCTGTAGAAACCGTAAGCGTAGAAACGTGTCAATTGAAAAGACGTGATCTGTACGAAGTAATGCAAAGGCACAGCTGCAGGTAAACATGACGTCAGCGAACTGATTACTTTTGTGCTTTCTCGCTGAGGATGTCTGATGGAACGTACAAAAAGATTTCTAAGGTGGGCAGCACCATGAAGAAAAAGAACAAATACTCTACGCACTCATGTTTTAATCTAGAACGTACACATGGAAAACCATAAATTTACGCGGTATTATATCGCTAAAACAATTAAACCTTCATTTGAAGAGGTGGACAACATCGGCACATTGGTACATTGAAACGTCGTTAAATTGAAATTCGACCTTCTTATGTAAGGTATATTGGTAAAAGACTTCTTCTTCTTCTTTTTTTTCATGGGAAGCGCCAGGAGAATGTTCGAACAATACAGCATGAAATACATGCGTGAAAAAAAAAAAGCCCTGATCCTCAGATCCAGTGATCACGGCTTCACTCTGCGCCGGCGAAGACCTCTTTGCAGCAGCCGAATGGCATGCGTGAACCTAAAAGAAATGCAAGCCAAATGCACTGTGACTGCGACTGTCTCGGTAATGAGTCTCGTATTTAAGAGGACGCTACGTCGCTAGGTGATGTTTCGGTGGGATCAAGAAGGAATGTTTTTTGGAGTGGGAGGAGAATCATTGTCTCCTGTTGGAATGTGTACTGTGGACGTATCCTTGGGTGGTAGACTTTTCACCACCCAATTCGTGATTATGTCTCGGTGCACCCACGACGTAATTTTGGGTATTGATTTTTTGAAGCAGTGCGGAGCTACAGCTAATTGTCGAACTGGGGAGTTGTCAGTAACCGACAGCCTACCTTCTGAACTTTTGGAGGACAGTAACCCCGACCACGAAAACGCTTTTGCTGTCTTTGAGGATACCACCATGCCAGCATTATCAGTTATGTGGGTACCAGTGACCTGCTCCAGCCTTACAAACGCCACGTTTGATGCCACTGTGGATCCCATTCATTCAGCCTGTGCTAAAAAGAGCATCGTCATCCCGCATTGCCTGGTGCCAGTGGAAAATGGAAAATCGACTTTGTCAGCAGTCAACTACTCCACAGAGCCCGCGATACTCCCGGACGGAATGAAACTCGCTACCTTCCGAGCAGACGCGCTTTCTACGGTGGCCTCGTTGACAGATGGAGATACTCCGGGCGAGTCGGTCACTCTACGACCTTCCGACTCACGTCTTCTTGGCATGGTCAACACGTCACTGAGTGCGCGTGAGTGCCGTACCTTGGTCGACGTCCTGTCACGGCACCTATCTGTGTTCGACTTTGCGCAAGAGTACAAAACGCTTCCTATCCCTGAGTCTCACACACGCCACAAGATCGACACAGGTTACGCATCTGATAAGGCAAAAACCTTATCGAGTTTCCCCGGCAGAAAGAAAGATAATCGATGAGCAAGTTCGCGAAATGTTGGAAAAGGGGATAATTCAGGAGCCCTGCAGTCCTTGGGCGGTCCCAGTAATACTTGTAAAAAAGAAAGACGGCACCTGGAGGCTTTGTGTGGACTATCGACGTCTCAATGCAGTCACTAAAAAAGACGTCTATCTCCTCCCTCGTATTGGCGATGCTATTGACTGCCTTCACTTAGCCTCGTACTTTTCCTCCGTTGACTTGCGGTCAGGTTATTGGCAGACACCGATAGATCCGGTGGACAAAGAAAAGACAGCTTTTGTGACTACGGATGGGCTCTATAAGTTTAATGTTATGTAGTTCGGTCTATATATGCAACGCCCCCGCAACCTTCGAGCGGTTTATGGATACCATCCTGCGTAGCCTCAAATGAGAGATCTGTATGTGCTACCTCGACGACGTTGTTATTTTCGGTCGAACGTTTAGCGAACACAGTCAGCGTCTCGATGTTGTGCTGGCTTGTATTAAGAACGCTGGGCTTGTTCTCAATGGCAGGAAGTGCCATTGTGGTGAGCGGCAAGCACTCGTTTTAGGGCACCTTGTAGACAAAGATGGTATCCGACCTGACCCGCAGAAGACTAAGGCCGTCAAGGAATTCCAGCTACCACGGTCCGTAAAGGAGCTCCGCAGTTTCTTAGGACTGCTCGTACTTTCGTCGTTTTATTAACCGGTTTGCTGACGTCGCTCACCCGCTGACATGCCTCCTGCCAAAGGATGCACCGTTACATTGGACAGAAGGATGTGACGCCTCTTTTCGACAGCTGAAGCGTCTCTTGACGTCACAACCGATTCTACGGCACTTTGACCCCTCCGCCCCAACGGAAGTTCACACAGACGCTAGTGATGTGGGCGTCGGTGCCGTACTCGTCCAACGCATTGGTAATAAAGAACATGTCATCGCTTATGCCACCGCTCGCTGAGCAAGCCGGAGCGCAACTATACTGTGACCGAACAGGAATGCCTTGCCGTAATCTTCGCAGTTCAAAGGTTTCGGTCATACTTGTACGGACGGCACTTCACGATCCTCACAGACCACCATTCCCTCTGCTGGCTTGTGAGTCTACGTGATCCATCTGGTCGATTTGCGCGCTAGGCCCTCATATTGCAATAGCACAACTTCACTGTATCTTACAAGACCGGCCGGCGCCATGCCGACGCTGACTGCCTTTCAAGACTACATCTAAAATCCACGGACTGCGAGGCAGAAAACTTCGATCGTTACCTCTCGTCCCTTGATCCTGCTTTTCCCGACGTGGACGTGTTCAAGGCTGAACAGCTGAAGGACCCAAAGTTGCAGCCATACTTTTCTGCCGCTCAAGATTCTCAGGTAGTGCGTCGGTTCTGTGTTCGCAATGGAATGCTGTATAAGAAGAATTACACTGCAACTGGGCCTTTACTGCTATTAGTGGTACCGGAAAGCTTCCGTTCTTCTATATTACGTGCCATGCATGATGAACACGCTTCCGGCTACTTGGGATCTGCGCGGACTCTGTATAGAGCTAAAGAGCATTTTTATTGGCCACGAATGCGTTAGGCTACCGAGCAGTATGTCGTCAGCTGCACGAGGTGTCAACCTCACAAGCGTCCCACGAAAGTTCCCGCCGGTCAACTCCTGCCTGTGCCGCCTGCGTTCTCGCCTTTTGAGCAAGTGGGAATTGATCTTTTAAGTCCTTTTCCACGATCCTCCACCGGTAACCGCTGGATAGTCGTGTGCATCGATTACCTCACTTGGTACTGCGAGACGGCTGCCATGCCCTCTGCGACTGATGCTGCCGTCTCTTTATTCTTGCTACATTCTGTCATTCTTCGGCACGGGCAGCCCCAAGTGATAATCAGGGACCGTGGACGCCAGTTCACTGCAGATATTGTCAAGGAATTGCCACGCTTGTGTGCTTCTACTTTTCGACATCCAACACCCTACCATCCTCAAACAAACGGACTTACCGAGCGTGCGAACCGGACGATTACGAACACGATTTCAATGTACGTGGCATCCAATCATAAAAAACTGGGACGAGATTTTGCCGTTTATAACGTACGTGTTCAACACAGCAAGACACGAAACGACATGCTATAGCCCATTCTTCCTTCTCTACGCGCGCCCACCTCGTTATACTTTGGACACTATCCTCCCTTTGACCACCGCTGATAATCTATCAGTAGCTGAGACTCTCTGTCGTGCTGAGGAAGCTCGCCGACTAGCGCGACTCTGGACGCTAGCTTCCCAGACCACGTCAAAGGCCAGATACGACAGTAAGCGCCGCCCTGTGAGCTATGTCCCTGGTGACTTTGTGTAGTTGTGGACCCCAGTACGGAACCGCGGTCTATGCAATAAGTTCTTGGCACACCATGCTGGCCCGGTTGTCGTTATCGACCGCTTGAGTGAGGTAAACTATACGATAGCGCGCCTCACACCCAGTGGCCGACGTTCTCCAAGAACTCAAGTTACGCACGTCGCCCGGCTAAAGCCATGTACACAACGAGAGGACACCTGACTCGCCCGGCGGGCTTCGTCTGCGGGACGAGAAGTGTAACGCGTCTCTGTAGCGAGGAAGAGCAGCTGTGGGAGAAGACCACGATGAGGACTTTGTTTTTGAATCCGTAGCCTCACCACATCCAGTGCTCCGCGGCTGAGCGTTCTCAATAAACGCCTCCTGACTCGTAACAGTATATCAGAGCAAGGGGTGGGAAAGGGAAGTGAAGGTGAAGAGGAGGGAAAGGAGGAGGTGAGAGGGCAACGCATAGCACATGCTTGTATAGTACAGTATTTAAGGCGTGGGAAAGGGAAGTGAGGGTGAGAAGGAAGGAAAGAAGGAGGGCAATGCCACCACCGCTGCCGCTGCCTCAGTCTTTCTTTGCACCACTAGTTCGTAGCTGCCCCTACTTTTTTGGTTGGCACTGCGTCTGAGATGCTCTAAAGCGACGATAAATATCCCTCTTTCCGCTCTCTGTCCCCTCGCCTCCTTCTCTTTAAAGAGGGAGAGAGAAAAAGCTATTAGAACAGCAATCAATGGACGTCAGGAGAACGTCCACCTCCTCCGTCGCCCCTAGCCGTCGGCCGGAAATCGTTGACCGGCAGCAGCGAGGGCTTCACTGATGGTGTCCTGCTGGACGTTCGGGTCTGGGTAGCGGAGCAGAGCCTCCTAGGATTTTAGGGTGCGCGAGCTATCGTACTGAGTCGGACGTGTCCATATCATGTGGACCAAATTGGCTACCTCATGACAAAATTTGCACTGTGACCTGAATACTTCTGGACGCCACTTGCTGTAGAATACTGGGTTTGGAAAAAAATCCGCCTGTAATTTTCGCCACATACCCTCCTCTTTCTTGCTGAGCGTTCTGTCCGCTCCCGAGTATATTTGACGATTTTGTCTGTAGTGTGCTGTGATTTCTTGGTGTGCGCGCAGATCATCTCTTCTGTTTATAATTAAAGAGGGAGAAATGAATGTCTTGAGCGCACAAGCATTTCTATGCCGACCGAACGAGAAAACTGTCCGTCCGTCAGTCCCTTTATCACCTAAGACGATAATCGATATGAATCAATATACAAGTAAAACGTAAAACATAGCAATTTATTTCGGTAGTTCTAGGCTTTGAACCCACGTCCCCACGCTCACAATCCACTAGGACAGGCTTGTTCGTCGCCGTCCACTTTAATGTCAACTGATGAGTGAAAAAAGACCGCTATGTAGTGCACTACAGAACTGTTTTGCGGGTATGCGCCATCTTCTTGTCGCATACCAACAAGAAAAACAGTCGTTAATTTTTTCAACAAACTCATTCGACTAAGTTTAATTAATTATCCTGAGAGTTACTTGGCCCTTTATCGTTTTTAAACTTGTGCTCCGACATGATATGTATCCTATACAAATCTTAACTTGAACCATTAGCTCCTTTTTATATGAGCATTTATTTTTGTTGACGTTTTATAACATTCAAGCCAACGCTCAATTTCCTGTTGGCTGGTGAGAATTGCCGTGCTCCTTCAGAAACATAATGTCACTATGTGCTAGCACCTTGCATGCTTATGCCGCCTGAAAACAGCGTTCTATGGAAAGTTGCAGCAAAGGTAGTTTGGAAAGTCTACAATAAAACCCTACGCTTACGCATCCCTTAGACCACCCCCAAAGAAGATTTTGCGTGGAGATTCTATTCATTCTTTCGTTCATTCATCAATTGCCATGGCTATTGGTGTTGTTGTTTTTTTAACAGCCAAGCTGTTCTAGGTCGGCGTAAAGTGCGTGACCGTGTCCAAAAACTAACATCATCGTGAACACGTATGTGCAAGAGAATTTGAGCAGATCCCACTACTCACCGCTACGCAGTTGCTAGTGATAATACTGAGATCGAGTACAGAGAGAGAGAGAGAGAAAAAAAAGAGAGGAACAAACAGAGAGACCGGAAAGAAATATATAAGAAAAAAGGAAGAAATACTCTTGCCGAAAAAAGTTCTTCACGAGGCGGGATTCGAACCCGAGTACTCTCTGAAGGCGAGCGTCCTAACCACTCGGCTATCTAGGCAGGCTAGAAGGTCATAGCATAGGGAAGTGAGCGTTAGGAGGAGAGACGTAATGGCGAGGAGGAGAAAAAGGAGGAGGGAAGAGTGAAGCGTAGCGCAGTAAGAATGACAAAGACAGAAATAGAGAGAAAGAAATTCCGAAGAAAAAAGAAAGACACAGGGAGAACATCAACGAAAGAGAGAAGAAGTAGAAAGAGAGAAAAAAAGATAGAAAGAAAGAGGAAGCAAAGCATCGCGTATCATCATCATCATCATCATCAGCCTGTCTACGCCCACTGCAGGGCAAAGGCCTCTCCCATGTTCCGCCAATCAACCCGGTCCTGTGCTTTCTGCTGCCACGTAATACCTGCAAACTTCTTAATCTTATCTACCCACCTAATTTTCTGTCTCCCCCTCACGCGTTTGCCATCTCTTGGAATCCAGTCAGTTACCCTTAATGACCACCGGTTATCCTGCCGACGTGCTACGTGCCCGGCCCATATCCATTTCTTCATCTTGATTTCAACTATGATGTCCTTAACCCCCGTTTGTTCCCTGACCCACTCTGCTCTCTTCCTGTCTCTTAAGGTTACACCTATCATTTTCCTTTCCATCGCTCGCTGCGTCGTCCTCAATTTAAGTTGAACCCTCTTTGTAAGTCTCCAGGTTTCTGCTCCGTAGGTAAGTACCGGTAAGATGCAGCTGTTATATACCTTCCTCTTGAGGGATAGTGGTAGATTACCATTCATGATTTGATAATGCTTGCCGAATGAGCCCCAACCCATCCTTATTCTTCTAGTTATTTCACTCTCATGGTTCGGCTCCGCGGTTACTACCTGTCCTAAGTAGACGTACTCCTTTACAGCTTCCAGTGTCTCGCCACCTATCGCAAAGCGCTGTTCTCTGCCAAGATTGTTCCACATTACTTTAGTTTTATGCATATTAATTTTCAGACCTACTCTTCTACTTTCCGTATCCAGTTCAGTAATCATGAGCTGCAATTCGTCTCCCGCGTTACTCATCAATGCAATGTCATCAGCGAAACGTAGGTTACTGAGATACTCTCCATTAACTCTTATCCCTAACTCTTCCCAATCTAGGGCCCTGAAAACCTCCTGTAAACACGCGGTGAATAACATTGGAGAGATCGTGTCTCCCTGCCGTACGCCCTTCTTTATTGGGATTCTGTCGCTTTCTTTATGGAGGACTATAGTGGCTGTGGATCCGCTGTAGATTTCTTCCATTATGTTTATATAGGCTTCGTCGATGCCTTGATTCCGCAGTGCTTGCATGACTGCTGATGTCTCCACCGAATCAAATGCCTTCTCGTAATCTATGAAGGCTATGTATAGGGGTTGGTTGTATTCCGCGCATTTCTCTATCACCTGATTGATAGTATGAATATGGTCTATTGTTGAGAATCCTGTACGAAATCCTGCCTGGTCCCTTGGTTGATTGAACTCTAATGTCGTATTAATTCTGTTAGCAATTACTTTTGTAAATAGCTTGTAGACAACGGACAGTAAGCTTATGGGCCTGTAATTTTTCAGGTCCTTGACGTCCCCTTTCTTATGGATCAAGATGATGTTGGCATTCTTCCAAGGTTCTGGTATCCTCCCCGTCGAGAGGCACTTCGTATACAGGGTGGCCAGTTTCTCTAACATAATCTCTCCACCGTCTTTCAACAGGTCTGATGTTACCTGATCCTCACCAGCTGCTTTGCCTCTTTGCATTCCCTTTAGGGCTTTCTTTACTTCTCCTGTCAATACTGGTGGGATGTCATATTCCTCTGCGCTATTACTCCTTCTTACGTTATCATCCTGAATGCCTCGGCTGCTGTACAGATCTCTGTAGAACTCTTCCGCTACCTCAAGTATTCTATCCATATTGTTTGTGACCTTGCCTTCCTTGTCCCTTAATGCATACATCTGATTTTTGCCTATGCACAGTTTTGTCTTCATAGCTTTGAGGCTTCTTCCGTTCTTTAGAGCATGCTCAATTCTCTCCATATTATACTTTCTTATGTCGGCTACTTTACGCCTATTGATTAACTTCGAAAGCTCCGCCAGCTCTATTTGTCTGTTGCATTTGAGGCTTTCATAGCTTGACGTTTCTTAATGAGGTTTTTCGTCTCTTGGGATAGCTTACCAGTGTCCTGTCTAACGACTGTACCCCCGACTTCCACTGCACACTCCTTGATGATACTAGTCAGATTATCATTTATTGCGTCTACGCTAAGGTCGGTTTCCTCGGTTAAAGCCGCGTACCTATTCTGAAGTGAAACTCTGAATTCCTGAACTTTTCCCCTCAGAGCTAGTTCATTAATTGTCTTCTTGCGTATCAGTTTCTGCCGTTCCTTCCTCACGTCAAGTTGAATTCTAGATCTTACCATTCTATGGTCACTGCATCGGATCTTGTTAACTACTTCCACATCCTGTACAATGCCCGGGTGGCCGCACATTATGAAGTCTATTTCATTTTTAGTTTCGCCATTAGGACTCCTCCACGTCCACTTACGAGTAGCCCGTTTTCTGTAGAAGGTATTCAAGATGCGTAAATTATTGCGTTCTGCAAACTCTACTAGTAACTCCCCTCTGGCGTTTCTAGAGCCGATGCCATATTCCCCAATTGCATGATCTCCAGCCTGCTTCTTGCCTACCTTTGCATTAAAGTCGCCCATCAGTACAGTATACTGTGTCTTTACCTTATTCATTGCTGATTCTACGTCTTCGTAGAAGCGTTCAACCATTTGATCATCATGGCTGGATGTAGGCGCGTAGGCCTGTATCACCTTCATCTTGTACCTCTTATTAAACCTAATTACGATACATATCACCCTCTCATTAATGCTATAGTATTCCTCTATATACTAGCGACCAGATACCGCACCACCTGGCCAAGCCGCGCATGAGCAGTAGCTAAGCCACGCTCACCGGCGGAGGCATCGCGCGCTACTTCCACTCTACAGGGAACCTAAGCTCAAATTTACGGCGCCACAACGGATGCGGCTCTGGAGAGAAGCTCTGGCGAAACTGGTGGCAGGCGCAGCTGACTCAGCTTGTTTGTCGGCAGCGGGAACACGCGCTTGCGCGCATTGCTCAGCCGGTGCGGGGAACTGGGGCGCCGCGCCGACAGCTTGGCACGCTGATCCGAGAGGCTTGCTGGGCGAAGCTGCATTTCCGCGTTGGTAGAATCGACCCCGCGGAAGCGGAAGCGAGGTCCGAAGTATTGCTGTGTCGTGGCCTGCCACAACAGTGCAGACAACACCAAGGCACGCACGTGTGAAACTGTATCGGTTCCCGGGCATGTCGCACGAGAAATGAAGGCGACAAGCGTGGATCACCGCAGTAAGGAAAATCAAGTATGCCCTAGATGACAGCGCTGTCTCACCTTCTCTTTTGACGGCCTCATTTCATCGCTTTCGTTCGTTTTGACTACCTGAATCAGTACGTAACGCGGCGCATGCACGCAGCGACTACAGTAATGATGACTCGCTGTCTTCAAAAGGATCTTCAAGCTTGACTGGCACTTCCGTAAAGCGAACTTGATAAAAGAAGAAAGGCTCGTCAATCACGTTTACGGTGAAGAGCAGACGATCGACGACAACGACGCCCGACTCAAAGCGAAATGCATTTCCGAAGTCGCGATTACACCGTGTAGGACGTATACCTCAAGGTGTGTCTCATTCTGTCATGTTAAAGATGAATAATGGTCCACATGCACTCCGAAATGAAGCCGTACACGCTATCGATGTTCTGCGGTGTGGACTACGAATCATTTGATTGTTGTTTTGATATCCCTTGCTTACAGTAGCAGCCGTGTACCTTCGTGAACAAACGTTTGCGGCGTGCGAAAAAAATAAATTATACGTCCATGGCACTGTTTCCTGAGAAGGTTAGAGTCAAGTCCTCCGTGCCGCTTGAGAACCACCCACTGATTAAGACGCGAGGCAGCTAGCTGAGCTTTAACCACTGTGAAGCAAGATGAACTGCTCGCCTCGTTTTTTCGGCTCTCGCGTCATGCTTGCCCTCTTTTTATGAGGATATCGACTTGACAGGCGTATAAAACCTGCTGCGCGAACGCGGCTAGAAAATCGCACCAAGTCAAAAGGTGGTTACTTCAAGGTTGCAATTGCAAAGCATGTATTAAGTACCAGTTATATATAGCGGCTTAAATATGTATCACCCTAATAAAGTGGCAAAAAATTACAGCATATCCACGGGGTGAATGATGATGAGTGGGGCGAAGCTACGGAGGGCCGCTGCCGTGCCGCCTGGGCCTCTCGTTCTCGAACGGCAGGATCTTGGCGGCGTCGCCTAGCAGCCGCCGCCTTGCGCGTTCGCCGCTCCGCAGCAGCCTTATCCATCCGACGACTCCGAGTGCGCACCAAGAGCGAGTGCCTTTTATGCTCGCAGGCGTCCAATGGCAAGTGCCATATATTACATCATTCATATTTTCATAACATCACACCTTTTCATCATATTTCATCATACCGCAAGTGTAGTTTTATAACATCTCGCATCTCGGCATCGGCTGCTCAACAGTCACCTGTGAAGCACCGGCGGTGGCTTGGCTGGAGAAGTTCCAGAGGGATGGCCTCGGGACTAAGGCCTCGCAGTCGGCGACTGTAGCGGTGGACAGGAGTATCCACTGCAGGAACGGGTTGCGGGATCGGACTGGCAGAACCGCTTCGTGAAGGGGTGGTGAGCATCAGGCGTTGAAGTCCGAAGAACCGAAGACCCGAGCGTCGTATTCCTCAGAGTAGAGTAGAGTAGAGTAGAGCCTGGAAGCTATGGCTCATACCCACACTGGGGGATTGGCCAAGAACCGGTTAGTTTTTAAAGGAAATCCTCAGAGAAATCGTGGTTGCTGCTCGAGCTTCCCACTTCGTCGTCCTCAGTTATCTAGCCGGCCTTGAGCCGTGTTTTCATCATATACAAGTACCGCCATCTAGCGGACACTCCACGAACTAAACGAGAGGTGGCTACTCATACATCGGGGACGCACGACCCACGACTTAAGGAGCTTCGCCCCTAAAAACAAAGCACACCTGCAGCACGATGTCAAAGCTTGCTAAAAATGCACAGACGTCCGTTCCGGCGTCATAAAGCAGCCTTCCCGACGTGTAAATTGCAGGTGCCGAACTTTTGACAATGTGCCGTGTTCAGTTGAATTCAACCAACCGCGCAATGCTAACGGTATAACGCGGTGTGTACGTTCAACAACGACGGGTAGGTCTCACGAACACGGGGAATCAAAACACAAAGTTGTTTCACCTACAACCGTAACTGGACTTTCACAATGCGAGAAGACAGCGAGCAATCATTACTGTAGTCGCTGCGTGCTTGCGCCGCGTTACGTACCGATTCAGGTAGTCGAAACGAACGAAGGCGATGAACTCAGACAGCCAAAATAGAAGGCGAGACAGCGCTATCCTCGCTTGCCGCCTTTATTTCTCGTGCGACACGCCCGGGGACCGATACAGTTTCACACGTGAATCGCGTGCCTTGGGTGTTGTCTGCACTGTTGTGGCAGGCCACGACACCGCAATACTTCGGACCTCGCTTGCGCTTCTGCGGGGTCGCTTCTGCCAACGTGGAAATGCCGCTTCGCACAGCGAGCCTGTAGGATCAGCGTGCCAAGCTGTCGGCACGGCGACCCAGTTCCCCGCACCGACTGAACAGCGCGCGCGCGCGTGTGTTCCCGCTGCCGACAAACAGGTTGAGTCGGCTGGGCTTGCACCCAGTTGCGCCAGAGCTTCTCTGCAGAGCCGCAGCGCGGCGGTGGCGCCGTGCCGCAAACTGCATGCGGGATATTGCAAATTCCATGCAAAATCCATGCATGGGAATATTACAATAGAACAGAAGGCAGCAGAAAGGGGGGTGGAATTGGGGCATTTATTCATAAACGTACAGGTTGGCAAAGGGTGAAGCAGGAGTGCAGGGAACATTTGTGGCTAAAGAGAAAAGTGGCAGGGCAGATGACGCTCTTTGGTTTTGTATACTTGTAGACAGGAACAAAAGCCAGAGAGGAAAACCAAGAAATGGTGGAGTGCATATCAAATGATATTGATATGAACTAGGAAAAGAGTGCGAGATATTCATACTGGGAGATATGAACGCACACATAGAGGATATGGATGGGTATACCGATTCAATAGGCAAAATTCTGATAGATATGTGTGAAAGGCATGATTTAATCATTTGCAAGAGTACTGAGAAGTGTAAAAGGTCAGATAGCAAGGCAGGTAGGAGGGCTACAGTCGACGATAGATTACGCACTGATGTCACACAGGATGTATGATAGGCTAAGGGCAATGAACATAGATGAATATGGCTCCAGAAGCCCAGGCAGTGATCACAAAAGTATCAAGTTGAGTTTTCGAAAAGAAATGAAAATAGGAAGGAGGCAAGATGAGCAACCACAAGGGAGCTTTTATTCAGAAAGGCAAATAGAAACAGCAACTAAACAAATTGAGAAAGTAATCACCGAGGATACTAAAACGGCGTGGACGTACACAAAACTAACTAGACTGTTTGAGCTAGAGCTTGCTAAAGTGCGAGTCAAGTCGACCGGGAAAAAGAGACACAAACCCAAGAGCTGGTGGGACGAGGAAGTTAAGAGGGCCATAGTAAAACGTGAGGAAGCCTCTAAGGAACAAAGATACGCTGAACAGAGGCGTGAACCGAAAGACGATGTCGAAAGAAAATGGGATAAGTTCTTAAGCGTAGGAGGGAAGCATCCCATCTTATCATTGAAAAGATAGAAGAAAGTGTGGCCCAGTGGTCGGCAGAAGTAAACAAAGGATAGAAAGGCAGCTGCAAAGTTCTGGAACCAATCTCAACTCCCTGAGTAACAGGACAAGCCTAGAGCAGACGTTTATAACTACAGCTTAAAACGTCAGGTTAGAAGGGGATTAGGTAATGGAATATATAAGAGTAATGATGACAGAAAAATTTAAAAAACAAGAAAGCGCACATGCACACTAACAGACAGGAAGAGCAAGTAGCGCAATTGCTCCACTTGAACAACGAGAGTGGGAAAGGGCAGAGAAGAGAGTTCCTAGCAGCACTCA